>NC_141161.1:7011719-7174447 GCF_053477565.2 Lygodium microphyllum | reverse complement strand
ACATTATTCTAGGAATGCCATGGAGACACCAACATAATCCCAATATAGATTATTCTACACACACAATGAATATAAATTTTCAAGGAAAATCTATTACATTATTTGGTATGCATGTATCTCATATGTTTCCACTGCTTTCGCATACTCAAGCAAAACGTGCACTACGCAAGAACACTAAATCATATCTCATTTGGGTGAATGAATTGCACGCAAAAGAAACTCATATGCACCCTAGACATAAGGAATTTCTTGCATATTTTAAGGATTGTTTTGCAGAAGACCTACCACCAGGTTTACCTCCATCACGTCCAGAAGACCATAAGATTGACCTAATACCTGGCACACAACCACCTTGCAAAGCCCCATATAGGCACAATCAAATAGAGCAAAAAGAAATCCAGACTCAAGTAGAAGAATTACTCAATAGAGGTTTAATTCGACCTAGCAGTTCTCCATTCGGTGCACCTGTGCTCCTAGTCAAGAAAAAGAATAATACTTATCGGATGTGTATTGACTACAGAGCATTAAACAAGATCACTGTAAAGAATAGGTATCCTATACCTAGAGTTGACGACCTTATGGATAAACTGCAAGGATCTTCTATATTTAGTAAAATTGACCTTAAATCTGGATATCATCAGGTGAGGTTAGATAGATCCGACATATTTAAGACTGCATTCAGGACACAGTTTGGCCATTACGAATTCTTAGTTATGCCATTCGGATTAACTAATGCACCTGCCACTTTCAGTAGAATGATGAACCGTATTTTTCTAAAATATCAGTATTGTGTGATTGTTTTCTTTGATGATATTTTAGTATTCAGTCAAAGTGAAAAAGAGCATTATGAGCATTTATCATTAGTTTTTCAATTACTGAAAGAAAATCAATTGTTTGCAAATCCTGACAAGAGTGAATTCTTTAAGACAGAAATAGAATATCTAGGTCATATTGTATCAGAAGAAGGAATAAAAGTTGATCCTAAGAAAATTGACGCAATATTGCATTGGCCTATTCCTAAAAATGTACATGAATTACGCTCATTCCTTGGTCTTGCTAGTTTCTATAGGAAGTTTGTACGTAATTTCTCATTACTTGCTTTACCACTGACCAAACTTCTTAAGAAAGGTATTGTTTATCAATGGACTGAAAACCAGCAGAAATCCTTTGATTTACTTAAACGTGCATTGACCAATGCCCCTGTCCTACAATTGCCTGACTTTAATAGACCATTCTTTTTAGTTGTGACCGATGCTAGCGGATCAGGAATAGGAGCCGTGCTAATGCAAGACAACCATCCAATAGCATATTCTAGTTCTAAGCTGAAACCCTCTGAGCTTAAATATTCCACTTATGACAAGGAACTCTTAGCAGTTGTACAAGCATTGAAACAATGGAAGCATTATTTAATGGGTTCAGAATTCATGATAAAGACTGACCAGCAAAGCATTAGACATCTACTTAGCCAACCCCAAATTTCTGACCGTCATATCAAATGGGCTTCATTCATTCAAAGTTTCCATCCTATCATTCAATACCAACCTGGAAAAGAAAATGTAGTTGCCGATGCATTAAGTAGAAGACCTGCAATTCATAACATTTCTATCATATCTTTTGATTCTTTGATTGCTATGAAAGACACATATCACCAGGATATTACTTTTCATTCTGATTGGCAAAAATTAGTTCAAAATAATTTCATTCCTGTTGATTCATTGTCATATAATGATGGATTTATGTTCTTTGAAAAGAGACTGTGTGTTACTATTCCATTCCGATCTTTTGTTTTGAATGAAATTCATTGTCCCCCATATCAAGGTCATAGAGGTATCATTTCTACATTACGCATGTTAACTGAAGATTTTTATTGGCCGCATATGGATGCAGATGTGTCTAATTTTGTTTCTGAATGTCTGATTTGTCAAAGAATAAAAAGACATCATGGTAAACAGTATGGGTTATTAATGCCTTTATCTATTCCATCTAAACCTTGGGAACATATATCTATGGATTTCATTACTGGCTTACCAAATACTAAATCTAACCATGACATGATTTGGACAATTGTAGATAGATTTAGTAAGCAAGCATATTTCATTGCATGTAAGAAAACTTTAACAGCATCACAAGCAGCACAGTTATTTTTGAAAACTATTTTTACTAACCATGGATTGCCGAAAGTGATTATTTCAGATAGAGATTCTAGATTTTGTAATAATTTCTGGATTACACTGTTTGCAAATCTAGGCACAAAGATTGATTTTTCATCTGCATTTCATCCAGAAACAAATGGACAAACAGAAGCCACAAATAGCACTATTTTAGATCTTTTACGTGCATACACTATCTCTAAACCTCAGACATGGGATACTCATTTACATTTATTACAGTTTGCATATAACAATACACCGCACACATCTACAAAGAAAGCACCTTTTGAAGTTATTTATGGACATAGATTATCTACACCTGTTGCATCTTTGTCTAATAGAATACAAAGTGCCGATGATATTGCTGTTATGCATAACACTATTTTTGATGAGGTCAAGGATATGATTGCTAAAGCCCAACAATCATATACCAAACAAGCCAACAAGAAAAGACAGGCCATGAATTTCAAAGTTGATGATTATGTTTGGCTTAGAATAGAAAAGCGTAGACTGCAAAGTGTAGATAGACATCCAGTTGTTAAATTAGCCCCTAGATTCTACGGACCATTTAGAATCATTCATAAGATTAATGACAATGCATTCAAGTTAGAATTGCCATCTCATTGGAAAATTCATAATACATTTCATATTAGTTTATTGAGACCATTTAGAGGACAATTACCTATCCACCCTGTCTATGAAAACCCACCTTTACTAGAAGAAGAGACTGAAATCCTTGAACCAGAAGCCATCATAGACACTGATTACATGACCACTAGAACTGGCCGAAGGTACTCTAGATATCTCGTGAAATTTAAGAACCATCCTGTAGAAGAAGCACAATGGATGCACGCTAGAGACCTAAATGCTTTCCCCACTCTGTTAGCTCCACATTGAGCTAATAGCAATTGAGGTCAATTGCTATCCCACCCCGGGGGTATGATGCCAGGAGGCATATTCCACGGTGGATTCCGTGAGGTTTTACGGTGGATTCCGTAAACTTAGATGACCGGGGCTCATACACAAAGAGGATTCTTTGTGCGAGAAGTTGATGGGGACGCCTGTCCTTTTCGGGCGTTTCATTAATTTAGTGTGTACATGGGTGATTCCATAGCGGGTGATTCCGCAAAATGCATATTAAATTAATAAACGTTTATGAGTTTAGAGTGCGCACTCGTAATAAATTAAGGTTAGGATTTATTTCTAACCAGTTGATTTATTTATGTAGCTGAAGACTGCTAGGTATTCACTTTTGTCGGTTTAATTGTGTTATTTTACTAACGATTGTGAATGCTTCAGTTGATGTGTAGAGATAGCAGCAGTGGCGGAGGAAAGCATTGGAGTCTAGCGGGTTTTCGATCTTTGGACTATATTTTGATAGGCGCCACGCCTATATTTTGATTATGTCTATAGAGACATCGATTATTTATTATTATTTTGTATGCGCTTATGCGCCTGGATATGTTATTTTTATTTGGACATTGAGATTGGGCGTGCCAGACTCTTTGGGCACCGTCCATTAGCTTTATTTTCCTATTTTTGGTAGAAAGCAAACTCAAAAGCTAAAAGCTTGTCATATTTTTGTAATTGGGCTATTTTTGAGCAAAAAGATTGGAAATATACATTAAATACATGCTTTGTGAAGCGCTCACACAAGGCATGGGGGAGATTCAACCCAATTTGTCTCTTGTCTCATGTCGTGCTTGCTTTTACATTGGTGTTTGTGCTAAAAAGTAGAGTACTTTGTTCTTGGGGACCTTTGGGAATTCACTACGTGAGCTACCTGCGTCCGATCTGCGCACCACGAACAAATAATGAGCATAAGCAAACCGGTTTCAATACAAAGTAAAAGAGTCCAGTTGCCACCTCAAAAGCAAATCAAGAGTATACAAATAGGGGATGTATCTCTGATGAAGACTCCTACATATGACCAGATTTTCAAACCACCTAAAAGGATTAGTCGAGATGACCAAGATGAGTTTGGAAAACCATTTTTACTAAAATACTATCGAGATACGCAAAATGTTAGGTATTGTGCTAATCACAGAAAAGTGTATAATTGGGTCAAGAGCTATGAGATTGGCAATGATTTGCGGTTTCATAATAATAAAGATGACAAACATAGAATTTTAGAGATCATAGATCAAAACTATGATCAAATTTTACCCCTTGAGTTTCCTGGTGCTACTTACCTTTGGAAAAAGGAGGATGTATATCTGTACTATCTTTCTGTTGCTCAAAATCTCAGAAAGAAACTCAAGAGGAAAAGATCATCTTTGGTGGATATATCTTTGGTAAGCATACTTATTTATCAAAATTTTCTCACCCCATAGATTATATACACAAGAAATTGGTACTGATTGGCACAACTATGTTTTTTTAATAGAAGAATCGTAGCTTCGAGCAAGTAGATATGCAACAAAAACCGGTAAGATTTGCAATTTTCATCTCAAGTTTTATTTTTTCTATTGTATAATTTTTATTATCTTGATCATTATTATAATCATTTCACTTTAGGTTTCTTAGATATATTTACCTTTCATTATATTTTCTCTAAAATTTTAGGATACAAGTGATGAGGTGTATTATCCACAACTTATGGTGGAAGAACAATGCATCTTTTCTGAGAATAGTGCAACACATGTATGTACATCGTTCACTCATTTAAATATTCTAATATTTAGAGTTTTTAGTTTTTGATATTGACTTCAATTTTCTTGCTTGTACTAGTTGGAATCTCACAATGATGGTCCACCTCTTGTTTCAATTTCTGCTTCCGAAAAATGTCAAAAAAATAATGAAATGGTTAGTATATCTTGGTTTGTAGTCTTTTTTCATTTGATGTATATACGACATAATTACACTTGGATTATAAGGACATGATATACATGCATAGGATCATAAGGATATGATATACATTACCAACTTTACTTCTTTCTGAGTATTACAAATATACATCCAATCATTCAAAGCTAATTATATATATGTGATTTCATGCCCTATATACATCCAATCATGCCCTATACAAATGTGATTGGATAGGGCATGATGATTGGATGTATATACGACATAAGTATCAGAGAAGTGATTGATATATGCACATGTTGCATCTATTGTGCAGTTAACCTAGCCATGGCTAAAACTTATAGATCAAAAGTTGACTTGTGCATGTGCAATATATATATATATATATATATATATATATATATATATATATATATATATATATATATATATATATATATATATATATATATATATATATATATATATATATATATATATATATATATATAGAGAGATAGAGAACTGATCAATACACTCACATGTCTCATTTGTTGTGCACTTAACCTAGCCATGCATAAACTTATAGATCAAAGTTGAATCAGTGATTCAAGGAAGTACCCTCACTTTTTAGGGTAGTCCCTTGATTCTCATTATTCTCGAGGAATATACATCACAATCAATACAATCAAAGCAAAAGCAAGACATGCATACCAATTCATAGCATGAGTAGATTGATGTAAATTAGTTGGCTTGTGCATGTGCAAGCTATTCCAATCATGTCAAGGTACACTTATAGCTCAGATATAATTTTAGATAAGGTGCACCACATGTAGCCAATGTGCACATGTCCTCTTTTTATCATCTTTAGCCAGTGTGTCCACTTGTTAGTGACTAAAATAGATCACTGTAAGGATACTTTGCAATACCAACAAGCCAACTACAAATCTCTTATCTATGAAATGTATAAGTAAATTAACTTGGTTAATTTGATGAGGTCAAGTTTTCCTTCCATGGACAGTGTGGTTGGCTATCTACTTCAAGGTTATGGGAATTTGCAGAAGTCAATGGAGCATCCTAAAAATGGCGATACTCTAATTACTATATCAAGTCACTTCATGTACATATCTTTGATGGATTGATGGATAATATGCCTTTCTCTATCTCTTTCGTATACACCTTCATTGCATTATCTCTCTCTAGCTAAAAACCATTCGTGCTTTATCCACCTATTGATACTTGCATGCAATTGCAAGTGGGATGGCCTAGTAAGTCACCACATATGTACCAATTGACTTGCCAATGTGTTATCTCTTATCCTCAAGCTTTGTTATATATGTCACCACATAGGTCAATTGATTTGCTAGTGTACCATCTCTTATCTCAAGATTTTCTATATATTTCATTTGTATTCTCAATCAAAAACATCATATCAAGCATATCTTGCATTAATCAAGCAGATTGGCCAACCCAACATAAATGAAATTGTATGAATAGCAATGTAGATCAAGATATTAGCTTAAATCAATGACACATTTTTGCACAATATAAAATGTTAGAGTTTAACTACAATATATAATGCCTGCAAATAAGAAAGAGGCTTGATTTGTTGGACCACTATGCACATACAATCTATATATGTTATATTCCCTAAATGCATGCATTGATACTTACAACATGGAGGCAAACATTTTGATATTGAAAGACTAGGAAAGTCATGTCATGTTGATCCAAAAACAACCAAAAGCTAGCATCTAATCAGTTTAATTGTTACTGCGCGTCTGTCAGCGCGTGTAATAGGTATTATCTGCGCATATACACGCGCAATTACACGCTCTACACAAATATAAAAAAATTTAAAAAAAGTTGTGGCTTTCTTTTCAAACCAGTGCTTTCCTGCATTTTTTGCGCGTTTTCTGCAGTTCGAGCTCGACATCACTACTCATATCTATCTATCACTTAATGAAGACAATGAGGGAAAGGAAATAAGAGTAAAAAGAGGACTGAAGGAAAGAAGAGCCAAAGAGTAAAGAACAAGAGCCAAACAACAAGGAAGAGAAGAAGATTCAAGCAACTTACCAAGGGAAGGGAGAAGGAGGACAAGGAGCTTGCAACCTAGCCGCCACCCATCGGAACAAGCAAAGAAGGTGAGTTATTCTTCTCTCTCTCAATCTTGTTTGCTTTCTCTGTCTGTTTGTCTCTCTCTCTCTCTCTCTTTACATGCTATAGACTGTCATCTATGGAGGTTTTTTTGCGTGTTTTTTAACCAAGTTCGCGTCCAGATGACAGTGTAGATTTAGGTGTAGACACGGAAATAGACGCACTAACAGACGCACACAGAGACGTAGATATAGATGCAGCATGTAATATATTTTATCTGCACAGGGTAATATGATTTTTCTTGTGTAGATGTGGAATCCTAGATCTTCCAACACTGATCCTGAGTTGGAACGCATGAACAACACCTTAGCGGAGTTTTCTAGAGGTGTTAGTAGCTTTTTTGGAGGTTTTTCAAATAAGGAGCAATTCATGGGGGAGATGACCAATTATCTTGATTGCCCTCCCACTGCAGAGGAGGTTTTCAGTGTGATGTCTGGGACACCTATCACATCTTTGCCTAGCACTGCTGCATAAACACCAAACCTTGGCACACCTCTACTAACAGGTACTCCACGCACTATGTATACACACAGATCAGCTGATGCACACGAATCAACTGAAGTACATGGATCGGCCGAAGCACGTGCATCTGCAGAAGCACGTGCATTGAGTGAGGTAGAGGTAGTGCCCGTCAAGGTGTCAAGATTGTGGGAGAGAAGGAAGGAGTCTCGCTTGAAGCTTTCTTGCTTGCACAATGGGGGAAGACACACAAGGGTGGAGGCTGAAAACAGTTTTCCTCTTCTTAGTTGTGTAAGCCAAAAGAACTCAAGTACAAAGAAATAGAAGAACCCTATATATGGGTCTCAAACCAAACTCAACTAACTAAGGTGGCATACTAACTGAACCACGAACTAGAGTAGATAAGGATAGCTATCATGTAGCTATTATTCATGGGCGGTGTACCAACTGCGTCTGCAACTGACAAGTCGGTGACATAAATACACAACGGTCACCCTGGTGTATCATGAGTGGAGCTCGATATCTCAACACTCCCCCTCGAGCTCAATCCCAATTCTTGCACACCAAGCAGGTCTCTGAACTTGCACAGCTTCTCTGCGCCCAATGCCTTTGTGAATACGTCAGCTACCTGATCCTCTGTGCTGACATAAACTAGATCAATAAGACCTAGTAAAACCCTCTCTCGCACATAGTGATAATGCACCTCAATGTGCTTTGTTCTAGCATGATAGACTGGGTTATTTGCCAAGTGTATACTACTCATGTTGTCACAATAAATGACAACTGGTCCATCTGTAGACTGATGCATATCATAAAGTAGCTTATGCAACCAAGCTACCTCACATGCAGCCATTGCTGCACCCCTGTACTCAGCCTCTGTGCTCGACAAGGCAACTGTAGGCTGTTTCTTGCTGCTCCAAGTGACTGCAGCACTCCCAAAAGAGAACACATATCCATTGGTAGATCGTCTATCAGAAATACTACCAGCCCAATCAGCATCAGTGTATCCATGCAACTGTATCTGAACCCCAGTCTCATAAAATAGTCCATACTGCAATGTGGACTTCACATACCTGAGTATGCGTCTAGCCGCATCCAAATGTGGTTTCCTTGGAGCCTGCATAAACTGACTTACCAATCCAACAGCATAGCTCAAATCTGGCCTGGTAATAGTCATATAAATCAAACTTCCTACTATGCGTCTGTACATAGTAGGGTCTTCTAGAAGCTCACCTGCATCTGTGCTCAGCTTCACATTCTGCTCCAAAGGAACTGAAATAGGCTTACAGCCTGTCATCCCATATTTGGACAGCATGTCCAATCCATACTGCCTCTGCAAGAGCTGTATCCCACTTGGTGATCTAATCACCTCAATGCCCAAGAAATAACGCAGCTCTCCCAAATCCTTCATCTCAAACTTCTGCTTCAATAGCATTTTCACATGAAGGATATCTTCATCACTGTCACCTGTCATAATCAAATCATCAACATAAATGACAAGTAGCATAATACCTTTCTCTGTTTTTCTCACATAAAGTGAGAAATCTGCCTTGGAAATCTGAAAGCCAATAGTGACAAGATACTGTCCTATCTTGTCAGACCATGCTCTAGGTGCTTGCTTCAAGCCATACAAGGCTTTCTTCAACCTGCAAACAAACTCAGGATGAACAGCATGCACATAACCTGGTGGTTGCTCCATATAGACCTCTTCTTGCAAATCACCATGCAAGAATGCATTCTTTACATCCATCTGATGTAAAGACCATCCCTTTGATGCAGCCATAGCAATGACTGCTCTTACGGTTGCCATCCTTGCAACCGGACTGAATGTTTCTTCATAGTCAATGCCATATGTTTGTGCATACCCCTTGACTACTAATCTTGCCTTGTATCTATTCACAGAACCATCTGCATTGTGCTTCACCTTATAAACCCACTTACAGCCAATTGCATTTTTACCTTTAGGCAAAGATACCAATTCCCATGTAGCATTTGCTTCCAAGGCATCCATTTCTTCATCCATGGCTTTCTCCCATTTTTCTTTTCCAAAGGCTTGCTCAAAAGAAGTGGGTTCTGGTTCCTGTATCACTTTGACCATATATGCATAGTGAATGGCTGTAAATCCATCATATTTCAGCCTATCCACAGGATACCTAGCTCTCATAGACCTGCGCAAAGTAGGTTCACTCCCAGGTGCTCTCAAAACATCCCTGGTCTTCCTTACTCCAGGTGTAACAATAGAAGGAATACCCAACTCATCATCAATGCTCTGCTCTGAGCCACTGGATTCACCATCCACATAAGAGTGACCTGCATTCACATCAAACATGGGCTGATCAACCTTCTCTTTTCCTTTTCGTGATACCTGCATACCACTATCTGCATTGCTTTGAGAAGATTCTCCTGATCTCAATCTGCCTGTCCATGGCGAAGAATGTGAACCACTGCTAGAGGACGCTCCAGGTCCACTAATATTTTGTGACTGCTGCTGTGAATTCTATGCAGCATTACCATTTTGTGCATCTACATCATCAATCACATTTACTGGTTTATACGAGCTACTCATCTCATCAAAAACAACATCTCTGCTCACTGTAAACTTACGAGTAGAAGGGTTATAGCATCTATACCCTTTTTGCTGCAGAGAGTAACCAATAAAGATGGACTTCTCAGCTTTTGGATCCAACTTGGATCTCAGCTCATCTGGCACATGTACATAGGCAATGCAACAAAAAATTTTCAAATGAGAAATATCTGGTTTCCTACCAGTATACCTCTCCTCTGGAGTCATTCCATGTATTGCTGCAGTGGGAGTCCTGTTCATTAGGTAGACTGCTGTAGCAACTGCTTCAGCCCAATAAAAATCTGGCAAGTTTTTTTCATTGATAATGGCACGAGATACCTCTCCAATATGCCTGTTTTTCCTTTCTGCAATTCCATTTTGTTGTGGGGTATAACTGCATGAATATTGCTACTTTATGCCATGCTCCTACAAGAACTTTGCAAACTCATTTGAGAGGTACTCTCCCCCTCCATCTGACCTTAGGCATTTTATTTGCAGACCTGTTTCTTTTTCAGCCATAGCTTTAAGGGTTTTGAAATGCCCAAAAACTTCACTTTTCTTTTTCATAAAATACACCCAAACTTTTCTGCTATAGTCATCAATAAAAGTGACAAAATAATGACAGCCTCCAAGAGATGCAGCTTTAGTAGTCCACACATCAGAGTGGATTAATTCCAATGGCTTCTCACTCTCTTGAACATGTCTAGGAAATGGTTTCCTTGCATGTTTTCCAAACTGACAGGCTTCACATACCTTATGCATTTCTGCAACCTTGAATTTTGGCAATCCTGCAACAATATTTTGGGCCTGCATTGATTTTAGTCGCTGTACATTAACATGACCAATGCGTTTATGCCAGATATCAATATCTGCAACTACACCGGTCCCATGTGCAAACATTGCTGCACTCAATTCAGACATGTCTGCATCCAATGTAAACATTCTGCCCTTCTTCTTTCCTTTTGCTATCAAGCGACCTTTATTTTTCATATCCTCAACAAAGCATCCATGAGGTTTAAATCTGACCTGCAAGCCCTGCTCAACCATTTGACCGACAGAAACCAGATTCTTGGTGATATTCGGGACATGAAATACATCGGACAGGTATTTCTTTTTCCCATCCTGCATAGACAAGGGAATTTTTCCAATCTGCACAATAGGATGTGCAGTATCATCACCAGTCTCCACAAATCCTGGTTTTTCCATTTTCCTTGCATCCTCCATCCATTCTGCATGACTTGTCATGTGGTTTGATGCACCTGAGTCAACATACCATACATCATTGCTTTCTTCTACACTTGTCACAGAATTGTTCATGTGCTGCACCATGAACAAATGCTCATTTCTGTCATCACCCTGTCTGCTAGAAGATGCATAATTCCCTTGTTGCAGTTTTCCATTCATGATGTCATTCTGCTTTTTATAGCAGTCTTTAGCCATATGACCCATTTTACCACAGTAGTAGCATTCAACATTACTGTTTGCATTTTGACCTCTTTGCCATCCACCACGACCTCTTTGGCTCCCCCTGCCTCTAGAGTTACCACGTCCTCCTCCATAGGATTGGTTTTCTTGAGTTTGCTGCATATTCTGATTTCTACCACGGCCTCCAAATCGGCCTCCTCTACCTCTGCCTCTACCTCTTCCAGCATTTGAGTAGAAGACAGCTTCTTTTGAAGTTCCTCCTGAAGAAGATGCACCACCATTTCTTTGCTCCTCAGAAATTAGAAGAGCAATCAGCTCCTCAAAATCAGGAAATCTTTCACGAACTGAAATGGATGTCCGAAACTGTGCATAATCCTTTCCTAGACCATTCAAGGTCACAGAAACTAAATCATCATCTTCCACTGGCCGATGGAAGCAAGTGCATCTGCAATCTTCTTCACCTTCATGTGGTAGTCGTTGATGCTCATACTTTCTCTTTGCACATTATGCAACTCTTGCTTGAGCTGCATTTTCCTGGCTTGGGTATTTGTGCTATACATTTTTGACAAAGTATCCCATGCCTCCTTTGGCGTACTTGCATCCTGAATATGCACAATCATAGAGTCTGAAATGCTGATAGACACCCAGTACATAACTTTCCTGGCTCTCTCATGCCATGTTTTAAATGCCTGCATTTGCTGTTGATTGGGAACATCAGGAAGAACTGGTTCTTCTTCATTTCCTGCAACAAATTCCCAATATCCTTTTCCCATAAGGAAATTCGTCATTCTAAACTTCCATGCTTGGAAGTTGTTCTTGTCAAGCTTTTCAGTGACAATCTGTGAAAGAGAATCAGATGCCATTACAGAACACTGCAAAAACTTCTGTCACTGCAAAAAACACAGCTTCACCCTCACAAGGGAAAATCTGCAAAACTGGCGAAAGTGGTATTTGACCACACAGTCACTTCCTAGTGACGATTTTGCATCAACAGGCAACAGGGATGATTCTGTAACTCCCAATGTCTCTGCGCACAAGCATACGATGCAATTTCTACAGTAACTTTTCACCGACTTGTAGAACAGTGGCTGCACAGCATAAAACTGGGCCTTTTTCTGAGTGCGTGCAGAAAACTTCCGCCTCCAAAACAGGCCCCGAAATGGCCTCAAATAAAAAAAAACAAGGTCGCCGAGGGCTAAAGCCCTTTCCCGCAGCATATACTGCCCTCTTACTTTACCGCGAAGGGCGTCTCAACCTGAGACAATGCACTCCTGCACTTTCCGACTGTGCTACCTGCAGAGATCTGCTCCCAAAACAGAAAATGAAAGCAACACTGCTCCTCTTACCAGAACACCGCGAGCTTGGCTTGCTTTCTTGAGCTCCTTACCACGAACAAGGCTCTGATACCATGTCAAGATTGTGGGAGAGAAGGAAGGAGTCTCGCTTGAAGCTTTCTTGCTTGCACAATGGGGGAAGACACACAAGGGTGGAGGCTGAAAACAGTTTTCCTCTTCTTAGTTGTGTAAGCCAAAAGAACTCAAGTACAAAGAAATAGAAGAACCCTATATATGGGTCTCAAACCAAACTCAACTAACTAAGGTGGCATACTAACTGAACCACGAACTAGAGTAGATAATGATAGCTATCATGTAGCTATTATTCATGGGCGGTGTACCAACCGCGTCTGCAACTGACAAGTCGGTGACATAAATACACAACGGTCACCCTGGCGTATCATGAGTGGAGCTCGATATCTCAACACAAGGGAGGAGGGAGAGTCGTGCGGGAGGACGAGAAGGTCGAGGGCTTTGTGGGGGTTGCCTAGGAGGTGGCTCTCGACCACCCTCACCGGGAAATGAGAGAGGTGAGCCTCCACAAATGTACTACTCTGTCACTGATGTTGGTGGTATCTTGCATGACTCTGAGGGGAGGGAAGTGATAGCCTACTTGAGGAGTGTCGTGCATGCCACATACAAAGATTGCATGATTCCCTTCAAGTACCAAAAAAAAGGTTTGTGGCAAAAGGTGCTACGGACAGTACATAGAACGTACCCTAATCCCGAGAATTCACGATTCTTAGATGATTGGGGACGGTCAAAGGTGAGAGAGGCACTTCATAACAAGAGGTCTCACCTTATGGCGCACGCCAAGGAGTCACTGCGGAGACAAGAGCAGGGGCACCCTCGATATGGCCAGCCACCCAATTGCCACCGCCGGGAGTGAAAAGAGGCCAAGAAGAGAGCAGCAGAGAAAATGGCAAGTCGCCAGCATGCAGAGGCGCAACGCATCCAGATGGCAACCCTGGGATCGTCGCATTATGGATCGAGTGGCAGGGAGTCATGGGAGGCTGAGTTTGTAAGTATTATTTGATTTCTTTTTTTAAATTAAATTTTATAATTTATTTCACTTCATTATGTAGTGTATTCTAATACGTTGTATGTTCAAATTGTTTTGTAGTATCATATCGTTGGTAGGATACCTACTCCTAGAGAGGTAGGCTACCATCGAGGTCATAACCGAGCGTCCACTTGGCAACATTTCTATGAGGAGGGACTCATCACGGAAGAGCAATATAATCGTGCCATGAGGATTCCACAACCAGAAGAGGTATGTTTTGTTTTTTACATGAAAAGTATAGGTAACTCTAATGTATTGTTTGTAATGGTATTTATATATCTTAATCCTTTGTGTAGGCGAACCCTGATGCAGTTGAGGATAGAGAAGGAGGGACTAGTAGTAGCGGTGGCGGCAACGGAAGTGGCACAAGCAACGGTGGTGGTAGCAATGATGATGCCTTTTCTGCGGAGATGTAGAGGAGCCCCATGCATGCAAGCCTCCCCTTGGCTTGTAATTTTCATTTTTGATATGTATTACTTTTAGCTAGTGCTTGCGACTATGACCATGCTTGAGGTCACAAGCACTAGAACTCATCATGTAAAAACGTTTCATCTATATATATAATATTTCGTGTTCTACATACATTGTTTTGTTTTCAGTACAAAAATCTTCGAAATAATCTTTCTTTGTTTTCCCTAAGCATACAATTTGATGTTGATCGAGGGAAAAAAACCAGAGAGCATATGGCTTGCAAAGCCACATGCTCTCTGGTTTTTTTTTCCATACCTCTGTTTTGCGCATCTATCAGCGCGTCTAAATTGCAGAATAAATGCGTGTCTATTCTCGTCAAAAACTTGCAGAGTAAACGCCTTTTTAGACGCATAGATACATGTGCCTATAGACGCACAATATGAATATATCCACTTTTTTGTAAATATGATTATATATTTATGTATAAGTGCATCAATATGCGCGTCTATATGGGCGTGTAACTCTGACTATAAGCGCGCTTTTAGACGCGAAATTGTAGATGCAACACTAGACGCGGTAATAAACGCGTCCGATATTTTTTATCACAGTTCAAATATTGCGTCTACACACACGTCTATGGAGCCTTTTTGTTGTAGTATGTCTTAATGCCTGTCATCCTGACAACTTGGAAAAATGAAAAGTTGATGGATTGGTACAATAAAGCAAGGCATTTTGTTGTGCAGTTTTGCGTTCATATGATGGGGCTGATATCTTAAAAGAATTGAATTTCTTGAGTCTAAAATTTCAAGAAGAAATGGTGGATCTAACATCCATTGGAAGTGCTATTGATGTGGTTATATCAAAGTTCAAGCATTCCTTTTTTAGACCCATGTATTTTGCAAAAGATACCACGTACCTATCTAAGTTCTTGGAGTGTTCTAAAAAAGGATACTTGGAAATAATTGATAAGGATGGCTATATACATAGACAGGACCTGATATATAGGCTGCTTCCTAAAGGTAAAGACAAAGAATATGCATCTAATGGGAAGAAAAATGATGTACAGGAGCCCTATAGACGCGCACTGTACACGCGAAAAAGCGGGCGCGTTTATAAGCGTGTGTATCAGTGCGTCTATTCACACTAGTATTAAAAACACATCTATATATCTGCATTGTTTAACGTGCTTATAGACGCAAAAATAAACGCACATATTTTTTATTTCTCATAAAGTCCCTGAATATGACCAAACCTCTTAACAGTTAGTATTTGTTTGAATAGGGCATGATTGGATGTATATACGACATAATTGCACCTGGATCATAAGCTAGGACATGATATACATGTATAGGGCATATACATGCATAGGACATGATATACATTACCAACTTTACTTCTTTCTGAGTATTACAAATATACATCCAATCATTCAAAGCTAATTATATATATGTGATTTCATGCCCTATATACATCCAATCATGCCCTATACAAATGTGATTGGATAGGGCATGATGATTGGATGTATATATAGATCAAAGGTTGACTTGTACATTTGCAATATATATATATACATATATATATATATATATATATATATAGAGAGAGAGAGAGAGAACTGATCAATACACTCACATGTCTCATTTGTTGTGCACTTAACCTAGCCATGCATGCCAATTCATAGCATACACTACAAGGATTTGAGCTAGTAGCGACGCCGATTAGCGACGACGGATAGCGGCGTCGCTATTGGCGTCGCAACTGGCGTCGCTAATGCGACGCAAATAGCGACGCCGCAGGGAAAAAAAGCGCGGCCGAAACCAGAGCGCCATTTTCATTTTCTTTTCTTCGCCTTTTGAGAGTGAGAGCGAGGGAGAGAGCGAAGGCTTTGTGAGAGAAGAAGAGGAAGAGACTCGCCGCCACCGCCGCCGCCGCCGCCACCGCCGTTGTTCGGAAGGAGAGGAGGAGCCCTCGTTGCAAAGAGAAGCCGCCCACGCTCGCCATATCTCATTGGTGAGTCTCCCTCTCTCTTTCTTTTGTTTGTTGAAGGTTTAAATCATTCTCTTTTGCTTGTTTAGGAGAGGAAATGAAAGAGAAGGAGAGGGAGAGGGAGAGAGAGGGAGAGAAAGAGAGGGAGAAAGAGAGGGAGAGGGAGAGGGAGAGAAAGAGAGGGAGAGTGCATTCTCTCTCTCTCTCTCCCTTTTGCTTGTTTAATGTTTAAATTACTTTCTTTTTTGCTTGTTGAAGAGAGGAAACGAGAGAGTAAGAGAGAAAGAGAGGGAGAGGGAGAGGGAGAGGGAGAGGGAAAGAAAGAGAAAGAGAAAGAGAAAGAGAAATAGAGGGAGAGGGAGAGGGAGGGGAAGGAAATAAGAGAGGGAGAGAAAGAGAAAGAGAGGGAGGAGGGGGAGAGTGGATTCTCTCTCTCCCTCTCCCTTTTGCTTGTTTAATGTTTGAATCACTTTATTTTTTACTTGTTTAGGAGAGGAAATGAGAGAGAAAGAGAGCGAGAGGGAGAGGAAGGGGAAGGAAATGAGAGAGGGATAGAAAGAGAAAGAGAGGGAGAGTGCATTGTATCTCTCCCTCTCCCTTTTGCTTGGAGGATGTTTAAATCACTTTATTTTTTGCTTGTTTAGGAAATGAGAGAGAAAGAGAGATAGAGAGGGAGAGGGAGAAAAAGAGAAAGAGAAAGAGAGGGAGAGGGAGAGGGAGAGGGAGGGGAAGGAAATGAGAGAGGGAGAGAAAGAGAACGAGAGGGAGAGGGAGGGGAAGGAAAAGAGAGATAGAGAGGGAGAGGGAGAAAAAGAGAAAGAGAGGGAGAGGGAGAGGGAGAGGGAGGGGAAGGAAATGAGAGAGGGAGAGAAAGAGAACGAGAGGGAGAGGGAGAGGGTGAGAGAAAGAGAGAAAGAGAGGGAGAGGGTAAGGGAGAGGGAGGGGAAGGAAAAGAGAGATAGAGAGGGAGAGGGAGAAAAAGAGAAAGAGAGGGAGAGGGAGAGGGAGAGGGAGGGGAAGGAAATGAGAGAGGGAGAGAAAGAGAACGAGAGGGAGAGGGAGAGGGTGAGAGAAAGAGAGAAAGAGAGGGAGAGGGAGAGAAAGAGAGGGAGAGGGAGGGGAAGGAAATTTAAGATAATAGACTTATTGATAATGGTATGCAATGTGCTTTGCCATGGGCCACGTACTTCATCAAAATGAACCCAAAATTATTGTTATAGAAGAAGAAACCCTTAAATTGAGTATAGGATAATTTCTCTCAGGTCTTATGACTATGAGTAGAATTGATTGAAATAAATTTTATTACTATAGTTATAAAATTTCATAGATGGTGCGCATTGATTTTAAAATGGATTACTTATACTCAAAGCCGAGATATAACAAATAATTATCTACCGGGACAAACAAATCGTTGAGCATGATACAAGGCCGAGATATAACATCGGAAAATCTCTCGACTACTATATACAATGCAAGGTTTATGGTCAACTTGCAACTTGACGTACATCTCCTACATCTCCATAAAGCTATCCATTTAAGCCTCGTTTGCTGTAATGTAGATAAGATGGCAAACGAAGAAGGTCTTATTGTTCAAGACCACGAGACGTATCTTAATCAGCGTGTCCCATGTCCTTGCTCTCAATGCAAGTTGGCAATTAGACGAAAACGCCGATTGTCTATAGAACACGTACGACGATTTGGCGAGTTTCAATCTGAGATCATTGATCAGGCGATTGCGGATTTTCAGCAAATGGTAATTTGAAGTTAGCATTTTTCATGCATTGTACTCTCAAGCTAATTGAAAACCATACACAAAAAGATTGGGTCTTGTTGGCAAATTTTGTATCCAGGGGCGTAATGTCTCGACCCAAGGGGGAGTGCACCCTTTGCGGCCAATTAGAAGAGTTCGTGGACGTGCGATGGATGGATTGCAGGAGCCAATCGACCACTCACAAGGCCCATCTATACCATCAATGCCAGAGGAGATAGACAACCCTCCCGACTTGCCTACAATCTTGGAGCCTGAGATGGAGGCAATGATCGATGCATTGATTCCCATGGATGTTGAGACATCTGACCCGCTTAGATAGGAAGCATCCATACCATTATATGATGGGTGCCGAGTATCTCGGTTGAAGACATTGCTTGCACTCTTAAGTGTGCAAGCAAAATACGGTTGGAGCGATACGAGTGTGACTGAGTTATTCAAGTACCTTGCACATAAACCATTGTTTTTTTTAAAAACAGTATTATTGCAAACTTTTGTGTTTTTTCAAGGTGTTTTATGCTTTTTTTCAAGTTATTGAAATATCATATATTGCCACCTGCAAACACCATGCCTGAGTCTCATGATGATGCACGACATGTTTTACGGAAGCTTGGCATGGACTACAATAACATCCATGCATGTATCAACGACTGCATATTGTTTCGAGATGAATACGAGACTATGGAGACATGTCCAAAGTGTGGTGCTCACAGGTATCGACAGGACTTGCAAGGGCAGACCATCCCTCAAAAAGTTCTCAGACACTTTCCGCTCATCCCCCGCATAAACCACATGTTTCGCACGTCTGCCATGGCAAGCTTGACAACGTGGCATGTGCAGAATAGGTCCACGGATGGAGTTCAACGAATATCAGCAGATTCGCGCGCATGGAGCCACATTGACTCTACCTTCCCAGGCTTTGCGCGAGAGCCAAGGAATCTTCGGCTCGGTCACGCCATGGATGGTGTGAACCCATTCGGTCTGCGCTCGACTTCTTACAGTGTGTGGCGTATAGTGCTTGTCAACTACAACATTCCTCCATGGCTTTCTACGAAGAAAGGACATCTCATCCTTAGCTTGCTCGTCCCGGGCCGCTACAAAGTAAAAAATATGGACGTGTATCTTCGTCCATTAGTCAATGAGCTTAAGATTTTGTGGGAGGAGGGGGTCACGGGGCAAGATATGAGCAGGCGAGATGGTCGGCGGTCAGCCAACATTCGAGCCATTCTCATGTGGACGATGCATGACTTTCCGGGATTGGGAGAGTGCTCAGGTGAGCAGACCTTTGTTCTCGCTGGTAATATCTATATTTTATTTCATTCAATCAAGTATTCACTAAGTCGTGGATCGCCTTGCAGGTCTCGTTATCTCAGGTTATCATGCATGTCCATTGTGTGACTCCCGAAGGTCACGAACCATGAAGAAGATGGTATATCAAGGACACGCCGCTTTCTTGCCGGAGGATCATGAACTCAGGGAAGGTTTTCTTGGATGAGCTCCAGCACGTATGAACGCTGCAAGCTGGTACAAGCTGAAAATGGTAAACCCGGAATCACATCCAAATGGAATGCGATGGTTCTCAGTTTTCTACGAGTTGCCATATTGGACCCACTTACAGGTCAACCACTTATTGGATCCCATGCATATTTTCAAAAATGTGGGCAGCTTGCTATGGGACCACATCACGGGAAAGAGAGACACTATAGGGTCACGAATGGATTTAAAGGAGGTAGGTAAGATGGAGGCGCTTTGGCCGCAGTCGAGTGCTGAAGGGGGAGTGCAGCTTCCTCGCGCTCCCTGGGTTTTGTCTACCAAAGAAGAGCGCATTGTGAAGCAAGTAATCAAGTCTATCCGCACTCCGACGGGTATGATGCGTTCTCTCAGGTCCGCATTTTCTAAAGATGACCAGATGTCTGGGCTAAAATCCCATGATTGGCATAAGATATGTCAGGTTTGTGAACAGAATGGATTTTAATTAGCATGGATATTTTGAAATTTGAAAAGTGACCATGATTCTCAATGCTTTCTCATTTGTGGCAGTTTGTCCTACCGATCGCGATCGCGGGATGCCTAACTCTAGAAATTCGCGGGGCCATTTACAAGTTGTCGACTTTGGTGCAATGGATCTCACAGAAAGATATTAAGACGTCCTCTATTGAATCCGCAAGGCGGGGAGTAGTTGAGACGGTCTGTCTCTTTGAGAAATACCTGCCCACTAGCATGCTCACGATACAAGTTCACCTTCTTGTGCATCTTGTGGACGAAGTGGAGATTGTTGGACCTGTCCATACACGATGGATGTTCTTCTTGGAGCGCTTCATGAAAACCCTGAAAGGCTTTGTGCGACAACGAGCTCGTCCGGAAGGTAGCATGGCGGAAGGTTGGTTGGTGTCAGAGGCGTTAGTGCATATCTCACAATGGCTACCAACGGTGGAACCAGACAATGAAATGCTATGGATGCTGAAGGACGATGATAGGCTGATTGGAGATGTGGTGTTTGGAAATGGGGTAGAAAAAAGAATGGATGCCTCAATGGAAGAGAAGGTGAATTGCTTTTGTATGTTGCACCATGCATCCATGGAGACGTGGCTCGCCAAGTACCAGATTGTAAGGCAAGATCGAGAGGAAGCGCGAGCTGAATTCCGACGCAGTATGCGTCACCGACCAATTCGATATCCCGAAGGCATGGAGGAGATGCCGCGGTTTATGTCAACACGATGGTTGCATGGAGCCTTGACCGCAGCATCCAGCAAAGGGACAGAGGTCTCAATGGAGGAGTGGGAGTTCTCGAGGAGATGTAGTCCAAAGGTAATGAGGGGTTTAGAATGTGTCGTATCTAAATTTGCTTGCTACATCTAATTTGAGTGTTTCAATGTGCAGTACAAAATATATAGTGCAGCGTGGTCACGCGGACGGCATTTTCGGGTGGAGCGTATTGACCAAATGCGCTCCACAATGGACTGTGGTGTCATGGCAAGGTTTGAGCAAGAGAGCCGGCGACGAGCAACAGATCCGAACACAGTTGTGGATGAGATGGAGTATTTTGGAAACTTGCAAAGTATTATTACAGTGGATTACCGTAGCTTCTCCATGATACTATTCGATGTGCAGTGGTTCAAAGTGGTACTTGGAGGAGCTGGAGCAACAGTTCGACG
The DNA here is from genome assembly GCF_053477565.2 of Lygodium microphyllum. Lineage (NCBI taxonomy): Eukaryota > Viridiplantae > Streptophyta > Polypodiopsida > Schizaeales > Lygodiaceae > Lygodium > Lygodium microphyllum. The sequence continues at coordinate 7,153,189 of NC_141161.1, read as the reverse complement.
AGGTCCATCTGGATTTCTCGAAATAGATTCCGAAAAAAAATGGATGGATTTGCGCGACACCTTTGTGTTGCCGGCCCATTGTGAACAGGTACAAATAGTCATTTGCTTGCTAATTGTAATATGACATGGTTTATGTCACAATGGTTTGAAGTCGCTTTGTAAGTGTTTGTGAACAGGTAATCTTCTATCCAAACCCCTGACAACCTCGATGGTGGTATGTTATACCTTCAACTCCTCGAGGTGCGAGAGTATATGATCAAAGCGATGTTCCAGGCATAGATGAAGAAAATATGCAAATAGAGGGATCGATATTACAAGGGATGGAGGCCACCGCAAGCTTGGAGCACGCATCGGCTAACAATGATGGAAATACAGAAGTCGTAGAATTTTTTGAGAACGAGGCAGACTCGTTCTTTTGTGGCGACATGTCTATCGACCTTCCAGTGTATGCAGAGTTGTGTCAGGAGATTAACATGGGACCATAGAATACTTCATTCTTGGAGAATTTTATTACTCAATTCGTTGTTTAGATCTTCCATAAAGGTAGATAAGATACGTATTTTAAGAGGGATTTTTCAAAAATGATTTATATTAATGTGCTTTGTATAGTTTAAATTGATTATTCTAACATCTTTTTTTATCTGTGCAGGTATCGACATTTTCAGGATGAGTCGAGGGATGAGCGACGAGGAGTTTCAGGACATGATGGCACGCATGTCTCCAGATCAGCTCGCGAGATTCAGAGAGATGGCAGATCAGGAGCTGTCTCATTCTTCTTCAGGGCGCTCTGCTAGATCAGCTTCAGCTAGATCAGCTTCAGCGCGATCAGATGCTTCAGCTTTGAGCAGACGATCTCGACGCTCGCGACTTGGGCCAGAGGGAGGGACTGCGACTGCAGGAGGATCAGGGAGGGTGCTGCTATGGAGACACGGACGTGGTGTCTTCGTCTCGTCGTTCAGCTGGAGCTGCGTCACCTCCAGGATTTGTCACACCTGTGGGGACGTCCACTCCAGTTACTCCGGCTTTTGCGCAGCCGTCGGCAGATGGCACACCTTTTGGTGGCACTCCTTTTGGTGGCACCCCCTTTGGTGTCACCCCTTTGAGTGGCACTCCGGGAGAGGGTACCCCCGTCAGTACACCGGATGTGCAGGGGTCTCCTGGATATGCCCAGGAGCATGGACGGAGATGGGAGAGGGCCCATCTTAGGCATACTCCTAGGGGTTATGGATACCTAGTGGATGGCAGGTCAGGAGCCATCATCATGAATGATGAGGGGAGGAGGGTGATGGCTCGTATGAGGGAGTTGTGCCAACAAGTTTTTCGGCACAACGTCCTGGATCATTGGAGGAACATACCGGAGGGGAGCAAGGACTACATAGTAGCATCCTTGCACGAGGAGTTCCCTGTGCCAGCCGCAGTGGATAGATTCTCTATGGGCTGGATGATGGATTGCATGCGTGCATACATGTCACATAGACGATCCGACGGACGCAAGGCAATCAAGAGTGGGGCTCCAAAGCCCGAGTGGTTAGATGCAAACGACTGGCGCCGACTGAGGGAGGAGGCTACAAATTCGCCAGGACGTTGGAGTCAGCAGCGGGAGGCGACGAGGGCACGAATCGAGGCCGGATCAGTACATCATCTTGGGAGTGGCGGCCACAGGACATATTTCGAGGACTTTGTAAGTTTCTCTTTTGTTTTGCTTATTTGTTTTTTTGAGATATTCTTTGTACTGACAATCATGTTTCTAACAATTAGCATTTTGTTTTCTTTGTAGCACTCCGTTACAAATCGCGATCCGCAAGGCCTTGAGACTCGATATGCAGAGAGGTACGGTTTCAGGGCATTGATCGACCGATTGTATAGACGCGGCGGCCCTGTAAGTCACTCATCTTTCTTGTCCGTAGTTACCATGAGATATTTGAATGCATTATTGTATGGTGGATTGATATGTTGTTTCTTTTTCTGCAGAATCCGTTTGATGCTCCTTTGCAGCGGGACGAGCTTTCGGGGGACGAGGATTTGTAGCTCGCCCTTGGATCCTTAGAGCTTACACACCTTTATTTTTTAGTCGCCTGATCTATGTAGACATTTTCTATGTATTAGTGATATCGTTTCATGATTGTACCAATCGCATTTTATGCGATATCATGTATTTATTTCATGTATCAGTTTTATGATTTCAGTATACATTCTTTTTGTTTGCAAACGCTTTGTATGCAACAGTGCAGAAACTATTTTGTATGGCTCTCATACAGCACACAGTGCTATATGTGGCAGGGCAGCTTGCTGCCCTGCCACCAAAAAAAAAATTTCTCTGTTACCGTCGCTATTTGCGTCGCAAATTTTACTGCACGCGTCGCTATGAGCGTCGCAAATTTCCTGTAACTGTCGCTATATGCGTCGCTATATGCGTCGCAGACGCATATAGCGACGATTCTATGGCGTCGTCAATAACGACACTTTTTGCGACGACGGGGGCAAATTTTGTTGTTTGTATTTTCGTCGCTTTAAACGTCACTATAAGGTCTGTATCTTGTAGTGATATTGAGTAGATTGATGTAAATCAGTTGGCTTGTGCATGTGCAAGCTATTCCAATCATGTCAAGGTGCACTTATAGCTCACATATAATTTTAGATAAGGTGGACCACATGTAGCCAATGTGCACATGTCCTCTTTTCATCATCTTTAGCCAGTGTGTCCACTTGTTGGTGACTAAAATAGATCATTGTAAGGATACTTTGCAATACCAACAAGCCAACTACAAATCTCTTATCTATGAAATGTATAAGTAAATTAAATTGGTTAATTTGATGAGGCCAAGTTTTCCTTCCATGGACAATGTGGTTGGCTATATTCTACTTCAAGGTTATAGGAACTTACAGAAGTCAATGGAGCATCCTAAAAATGACGATACTCTAATTACTATATCAAGTCACTTCATGTACATATCTTTGATTGATTGATCAATAATATGCCTTTCTCTATCTCTTTCGTATACACCTTCATTGCATTATCTCTCTCTAGCTAAAAACCATTCGTGCTTTATCCACCTATTGATACTTGCATGCAATTGTAAGTGGGATGGTCTAGTAAGTCACTACATATGTGCCAATTGACTTGCCAATGTGTTATCTCTTATCCTCAAGCTTTGTTATATATGTCACCACATAGGTCAATTGATTCCCTAAATGCATGCATTGATTCCCTAAATTGTTTTATGCGCTGTCGTAGAGTTCACGCATGGGCTGCAGAACACGGGGTTCAAGATACAGCAATGGAAGAGACTAACAAGAAGAACTCAAATGTTTGATGTCAAAGTTCACTATATAGCTTGTCAAATGAGTTACAAGAAGTTCATGTTCAGAATAATCTGAAGTATCTCATAAACTGTTTACATTCAGGTGTATGTTGGCAGTTGCAGTAGGAAGGGAAACACTCTTCACATCAGCATGTTCATTTCGTAACTTGGCAGTTGCTAGATCAGCAGAGAATTTCAGAAACTCCAAAAGAACATCTCTATAATGATTCTTCTGAAGCATTCTATCTCCCACAGGACCTTCACGAGTGAACCCCTCTCTATCTTTTATATTCTCCTACTCTTGTTTATCACGAGCAGCTACCATATCTCATCTTTCTTGCTGTAAATGTGCAAGAACATAATAGCCTACAATGGCCAAAGAGTTGCAGTCCTACGTGAAAGAAAGGCTTCTTCTGCCCAGCCTTTTAATATCGCAAGCTAATGATGCTAGGTTGATCCATCTGATGAGCGTTCACTTATATATGTTTCATTCTATGGTTTGCCATCCAGGGTCCTGCAGACTTCAGAAAATGCACTAAGCATCTAAGAGGCAGCCACTTCTTTAAGTTATTCCACAATTGACAGTGGGCAGTTCAGCCTTTGAAGAGGGTGACGAAGGTATAATTGTTCAGCTAAACATGCATCAGGACCAATCATTACCACCGAAAAAAAATTCATTAAGAACCCAGGAGATCAAAACTGTCTGCAAGTTCATAGACTGCGAGATTCTTCCAAACAGAGCCAAACATTTGTTGCCCCCCCCCCCCAATAGCAAAGGTCAAAGCCCAGACAAGGAGCACTGATGTGTAGATTAAGAAACCAATTCCTGATCGCATTATATATGTTCTGAGGACAGGATCAGCTGACTGGCGATGGCGAAGAACAAGCCAGAAGTAGAAGCAATTGATGAACCAGAGCCAGTGAATCTTGAAAGAACCAGACTCTTTAGATTCTCGTGTCCACTCCAACCCCAGCGTACTCTTCGATGTCTCATACGTTGTTTTCACTGTATTCTCTCTTGCAATCTTCTGTGATGCAGCAAAGCTCCAAGCTTCTGATTGAAAATCGTAAGAAGGCTCGAAAGTAGCACCTGAACATAAATCTTAGCTGAATTCATGAATTGGAACCTGGCTGCCTTCCTGGGAAGGTCGTAGTCCATGATGAAGAGGCCGGGCTTCTCGATGCCGAGGGAGACCAGGCAACTCCGATTTGTTGTTTCAGGGACAAGAGAGCGATGATGTCGGTGAAGAGGCTAAGGCAAGCGCACTCTGGCAGTAAATCGATGACAGTCTTGAGCTTCTTCTCCACCTTCGATGTCCTCAAAAGCTCCCAATTCTCTCCTTTTTCATCGTCCTTTTTCATCGTTTTTCCCATAATACTCCAGCACTCTGTTCCTCCCGCCTCCCTCCTGCCCAAGGCTTCAACATCCGATACCAGATTTAGAGCTCTCTTCCCCCCTTTAGCATTGCCCCCTCTCCTTTCGCCATCTCAAGCTCCCGCATTAGTCTGGCCCTTTGGTCCTCTCGTCCGCCACACAGCCCGCCATTCTTCCTTTTTCAAAAATATCCCCCTATCTCCCCAGAATAGGCTAGCACTTTGTGATTTTGCTATCTTTGAGAGGGAAATGGACCCTTTAAAGTTTCCAAAGAGGAAGAGGGGATTGACCCTTTTGAATTTTCTTGTGTAAGAGGACCAACCTCTTTTATTGCTGCAGGAATGACTGCTTCTGCAGCCTTTTGAGGCATGCTTGAAATATTAGTGTTGATGGCAGGAATTACATGACTGAACGTTACCTCATTCTGTTGAGTATTATGATCTCTATTTCCAGCAGAATCAGGTGGGTGGGTAATAATTGCATCAGCAGAAGTAGCAACATGATCAGGAATTTGAAGAATATTCTCAATGAGATCAGCATCGCCCCAAGCAGCAAAATATTCATCATGTTCACAAAAATCTCCAAGAAGATTTTAAATATGGGCAGCCTGGTTAGTGGCTTCAACATAGTCATAAAAGTCATCACCAGAATGAACGTCTAGATTAGGCGCATGCATTAAGGGAATATATACATTGGATGCGAATTATTAAAATGCTAACACAAATGCACAACAAAAGAAATGGAGGTGTATACGACTCAGATGCGCAGCAACACGACATCCACCCCCTCTAAACCTGCGCATCCTCCGGATGTGCCAACTATCCAGGATCATTCAAGTCCACAAACAGGTCAAGTCCATCTTCTGATTCTAGTAGACCTGTTTCTCCATCGGCTTCATCATCTATGTCTTCTGTCTCATCAGCTTGTCTTTCTCCTATCTGCTCTTCTTCTGTCAATGCTTCAAGTGCATATTCTTCATCTTCTCTTCTCTTGAAAATCTTGACTCGTTTTCCAGCAATAGGCACCCTCAATGTTGTTCCATCTAACTCAGCCAGCTCATAAGTACCATTGTCAAAAACCTTTTTCACTTCATACGGTCCAAACCATCTTTGAACCATTTTTCTCATGCTACTATGCTGATTTTCTAGACTACTGTCATAGACTAGAACCCAATCTCCTTCTTTTATGGCTCTAGGCCTCAAGCGATGCCTTAAATCAAACCTGTCCTTATTTCTGAGACGGGCTGCCTTCAAACGGTCAACGGCTAGCTGCACATCTTCTGTCCTTCTCTCTAGTTGACGAATCCGAAGGGCTAACAGCTCTTCCCTTGATAAATTCTCATGCCACGGAAGAACACTCCAAGTGAGAGCACAAATTTCAGTAGGCATGACAGGTTTTTGCCCATACATCAACTCCGCAGGCATGTATCCAGTAGTCACACTATGTGTAGAGCGATCAGCCCACAATGCAAAAGGTAGTAATCTCGGCCAATCTCCAATCCGACCTCTACAAGCTTTTGCCAATGCTTTAACTATTGGCGGATGTCCTCTTTCACTTTTGCCATTTCCCTCTGGATTATAGGCAGTAGTAAGAGCCAATTTAATCCCAAGCCGTGAGAAGAATTCTCTAGCTTCATCAGCATCTAGCTCTCCACGATCAGCTGTAATCTTGCCTATACATCCATACCTGCAAAATATTTCTTCCAACAAGAATTTACATACCGTAGTGGTGGTCTTCGTCCGCAACGGTCTCCCTTCAACATAGTTTGTAAGATCCTCCCTAGCCAAGACAAGATATCTCATCTGCCAAAGTCCCACTGGCAAAGTAACCAAGTCTACCACCCACTTGTAATGCATACATAGTGGATAAGTCGGATGCAGCTCATCACGATGTCGCACTAAAGAGTAAAGCTGGCAGTCCCTGCAAGTTTCCACAAAATGAGAAACATCTTTATACATCCCTTTCCACCAGTATCTTTCTTTGATTTTCTCATAGGTAGCCCACACACCTCTATGTCCAGCCCATGAGCTCTCATGAAACTCTCGCATAATCTGTATTTGCATCGCTACATCACAAACTACTCTCAAGGGCAAGCCTCCTCTCTTTCTTGGATGCTTCCAAAGAAAAACATCTTTCAAGAAATACCCATAAGCCTTCCTTCTGATTTTCTTGAATTCATCATCTGTCCAATCAGCTCTTCGAGTCAATGAACTTAGATATTGTCCAATTTGCAGCCATTCATCAACATAAAGTTCTTCAATAAAGGCTTCAACAGTAGATACATGACAATCATGAATAAGGACAGAAGCAGCAAACTCTGTCTCATCATCTTCTGCAAGCATTGACTCCTCATCCTCATATCTCGCTCTAGAAAGCATGTCAGCAACTGGATTATCTTTCCCTGCTATGTGTCGAAATTCTGGATTCAATGATTTAATATAGGCAATCCACCGAAGCATCGCTATATCTGGAGTCGAGCAACTAGTAATCATGCCAAGCAAAGGCAAACAATCTGTTTCCACAATAACTGAAGCTCCAATAAAATATCCTTTGTCACACTTCAGTGCAGTGACTACTCCCCACAATTCTCTTTTAATCTGCGGATATCTCCTTTGTCGCTCATTAAGAACTTTAGCTCCAAAGCGGATTGCATACCTATTTCCATCAGCATCATCCTGTCCCACAGCCCAACCTATGCCAATAGGGCTAGTATCAACTGTCAACATGATCGGCCGTCCACATTGATAATCTGCCTTGCGTAGAGTAGGAGCTGATTGCAACAGCTTCTTGAGCTTACGCATGGCTTTTGAATGCTTCTCATCCCAATGAAATTTCTGCCCCTTTCGAAGCAGCTGATAGAGAACATCTGCAATATGAGCAAAATGAGAAATCCAAATCATGTAAAATACACAAGCTCCCACAAATCTCCGCACCTCTGAAGTAGTCGAGCAATACTCTGCAATCCTATTTATGGCATCCACCTTTGCAGGAGAAGGCTTTCTGCCATAATATCCAACCATATGCCCAACTATGATGACTTCATTAACAGCAAAGACAGATTTCAGCCCTGAAAGTGTGAAATTTACCTCCTCTAATCGTGTCAATATTTGTTCACAAGCATTCAAGTGATCAGCCACAAACTGTCTACATCCACGCAAATCAAGACTTTCATTCTTTTCTTCTTCTGCACAACCCTTAATAGGCACATCATCTAGAAAAGGCATGGTATACTGCGGAATATAGTCTCGAAGAACTCTATGCATAGCATTCATCATATGAGCAACTGAGTTTGTAGCACCTTGAGGCAAGGTACACATCCTCACAAGACCAATAGGTGTCCGCATAGTAGTAATATCCCTGCTTTCCAAGGCAAGCTGAAACTGATCATAACCTGAATACAAGTCTCCTAGAGAATAGATGGCTCGTCCTGCAAAAGCCTCAGCAAATTCATCCACAACTGGACCTGTACCCACATTCCTGATTGTCACTTTGTTCACGGGCTGCATATCCTGAATAAATCTCAAAGTACCATTCTTCTTTGGTACAGTAAACCACCTGTTAGAATAAGGTGCAAAAGAGGGTTCCAAAATCCCCATTTTAATCTTTTCATTTAGCAACTCTATCAGCTTTGGCAAGTGTGCTTTAGGCACAGGTATAGGACGTATATTCCATGGTACATGAGGAACAGTGAAGATGACCATAGGTGCAACCAATTCAGGACTAATGCAGCCAATTTCATGTGGAAAGAAAGCAAATGCCTTACCATGACGTCCAAGCATCTCTCTAAAACATTCTTTTTCCACTGGAAGCAAAAAATCCTCATTTCCAATCTTCAATTCTGCAAGAGTTTCAGCTGTAAACTTATGTCCAATATTTGCAGGTTCCCTCAACATAGGCTGCTTCATAGCTTTTTCAATCTGTTCATCACTATCAGAAGGAAGCGGGCCTGCAACCGGCTTAACCTTCTTATCAACTGTTTTATATTTTGTGTCAACCTTGGCATCATTCAAGCACTCTTTCCTTTGCTGCAATTTCTGCAAATTTTCAGCATCTTTCAACTTTGTTGGCTGAAAATTTTCAGCCTTTAGCTCTATGGACTGCATGGGTGCAGCCTGAAACTCTTTATGCAGAAATTTTTCTGCATTCAACTCTGTTGGCTGAATGAATTCAGCCCTCGGCTCTATGGACTGCATAGATGCGTCCTGAAACTCTGTATGCAGAAATTTTTCTGCATTCAACTCTGTTGGCTGAATGAATTCAGCCCTCTGCAATTCTATTAGCTGATCAAGATCAGCCATAAATTCAGTTTGCTGAGTTTTCTCAGCCTCTAACTCTGTTTGCAGCATAAAACCAGAAATTTCCTGAAACATATCCAAGGTTTGCACAGGTATGATCTTTGAACCCTTGCATACATCAGTTTTCAGCATTGCTCTCATCTCAAACAATGTATCTGCATAAGACATCCCTTCATACAATCCATCCACATGCTCTTCTGCTTGCAAGATACCTGCATTCTTCAACTCTTTCTCCTTACGACCAATGTACTGCCTGGCAGCTTTAGGCAAATCTGAAATTTTCTGATAACTTACTGAACTATCTGAAGTAAACCCAACAAAGTTATTGGAGAAAGACTGGCTGCCAGGAGGCGAGATCTCCTCTTTTCTCCGCTCCGTACCACTGGCGTCTCGCAAGACAGCGGTACCTAATGAAAATCCAACTCCTTCGCAGGTAGTGGTGCCTCACGCAAGGAGTCCCTGTTCCTCGGATGATTTACCCCAACAGTCATAAACTGAACAGCTCGCATACCATCTTTACTGCGTATCCGCGCATAAGCTGACCCATCATCCATCACTTTTGTTTCCATTCTTGCTTCTGTAATAAAAGGCTGTCTAAGAATAATCGGATAAGAGCATGAATCCTGAACAAAGCAATGATAATCCTCTTCAACATTACCAATAGAAATTCTGATACTCGGACAAGCAGCATACATATCACCAGAAGTATTATTGGCGGCTCTCATGCGCCAGCCATGCTCTGCATCCATAGGCCACTTGCCACTCTCATAAACACCTCGAGCAATAAGATTAATCTCAGAACCATGATCAACTAAAGCAATCAAGGGAATTTGTTTCTCTCCAATCCTTACCACTGTCTCAGTGGTTGCTCTAGTCCAATGACTTCGTGAAAAATGGCTGCGAGGAATAAGAATAGGGGTCTCATCATCTTCATACTGCATAGGCTGCACTATTTTCTCCAATTTCGGATTAACAGAAGCATTCTCCACCATCACTGCATCATCATGCTCTTCCCCAAGAGTTCCATGCCACAATCCCTGTAAAGCAGGTCCTTCCATCGCATGCCGTTTCCTCCGCAAAAGATCCTGCATCTGATCCTGTATTTCTCTTCTAGCAATCCCAAGAGCCTCTCCAACAGTAAAAGTGACTTCACTATTCAAAATTCTTTCATGAAAAATCTTACTCATATCCGTTTTGCATATCAAGGTCTGACAAGAGCTTGAATCCTGGCTCTTTTCTTGGTTGCCTCTTTTCTTTCTGCTTGTCTCCCATTGGTTGATCAGAACCTGTTTGAACTGGAGAATTTGGCATAGGTGGAGCTGTAACAGGTGGTGAAACAAAGTCACCCCCTCTAGACTTTTTGGAGGAGCTAGGACCCTCCTCATCTCTTCTTCTCTTTTCCTCAACCATGGCATCTAAACCCTGCGTTTTAGCCATATAAGCAAAAATAGAATACCTGTCAACAGGAGAATCCCATCCTGTTTCTCCTCGGATGCTAGAGCCCACACAAGTCATAGTAGAAGTTTGAACTTTCCCTCTTCTCGCTATCTCCAAGGCAGAAGACCATAAAGCAGAGTCTCCATCAGATTTCTGCTCAAGCTGGACTCCAAAAGCTGAAGCATCTCCTCTAACACTCACATAAGCTGATCGCGCAGCCATATCATCAACAAGCTTCTTCATACCTCCCTTACCAAAGTTCGTGTCAAGAGGAGTGCCAGTCTCTGTCAGCCATATCTTCCCATCTTGTCCCCAGAACACTACATTCTTCTTTCGTGCTTCCTGAAAAGCATCACAATCTCTGCAGTGTTGGTGCTCTGTACTATCACACCAAATACATCGTCGCCCTTTCCTTTGACCAGCTGGAAAAGCAGTCACTGGGGCAGGTGCTACAGCAGGTACTGACATAAGTTGCTCCTTTAACTTACCAACTTCAGCTTTGACTGCTTCAATTGTCAAATCCGCCAAGCCTTTAATAACATCATCTACAGATAAGGGCACTGGAGCAGCAGGAATTGGTGGATTCATAACAGGAGGAGTAGGCTTAGGCAAAGAAGTAGCAGGGGTAGAAGAAGAAGTCTCCAAGGATTTTTCAGGAACTGATCCTGTGTTTCGATGCAATCTGACTCTCCTGCGCTGCTTCTTGATAAGAGCATTCACAGCATCAATGACATGTCTCCACTCAGTCTTTAAACCTGAATCAGTAGCTTGATCTTCCAAAAGATCATCCAACTTTTCCTGTAAATCAGCATCTGCAGCTTGCAAAAATAACTCCACTTTCTGCATCTCCAAAGCTTGCTGTTCAGTCCCATCCAACTGATCATAACGACTTTCAAACTCTCGCAGAAGAGCGGTAACAGAAAGTCCCTTATTAGGCATAGAAACCCATGCTAAAAAATTCCTGCGATTCATAAGACCTGTATCCTCCAGGAAATATTCATCTTTTAATGCCTTTTTAAATTCAGCCCAACCTGTATGTGCTTCTTGAATTTCTGCAATTCGACCTTCAAGAGCTCGAACCACGATCCGCAAGAAGTAGCGGCTCCAAACATCTTGAGAAACCCCAAAAAACTTCATCTTTTCTTCATACAAATGCAGGTAAGTTGACACTTGCTGGCCATTAAACTGCTTCATCTCCTGTTGGACAGCTTTCAAAGCATCCATAGCATCACTGTCACGTTTTGCATGAGCTTGCTGCTGCATATACATGGTAAATGACTGAAACAGGTTCTTCATAACATTATCATCTGTCATCTCTTCTTGCGAGTCTCCCATCTTGCTGATGACGCAGCACTTTCACGTCGGGTTCACCAGAAATGTCGTAGAGTTCACGCATGGGCTGCAGAACACGGGGTTCAAGATACAGCAATGGAAGAGACTAACAAGAAGAACTCAAATGTTTGATGTCAAAGTTCACTATATAGCTTGTCAAATGAGTTACAAGAAGTTCATGTTCAGAATAATCTGAAGTATCTCATAAACTGTTTACATTCAGGTGTATGTTAACAGTTGCAGTAGGAAGGGAAACACTCTTCACATCAGCAAGTTCATTTCGTAACTTGGCAGTTGCTAGATCAGCAGAGAATTTCAGAAACTCCAAAAGAACATCTCTATAATGATTCTTCTGAAGCATTCTATCTCCCACAGGACCTTCACGAGTGAACCCCTCTCTATCTTTTATATTCTCCTACTCTTGTTTATCACGAGCAGCTACCATATCTCATCTTTCTTGCTGTAAATGTGCAAGAACATAACAGCCTACAATGGCCAAAGAGTTGCAGTCCTACGTGAAAGAAAGGCTTCTTCTGCCCAGCCTTTTAATATCGCAAGCTAATGATGCTAGGTTGATCCATCTGATGAGCATTCACTTATATATGTTTCATTCTATGGTTTGCCATCCAGGGTCCTGCAGACTTCAGAAAATGCACTAAGCATCTAAGAGGCAGCCACTTCTTTAAGTTATTCCACAATTGACAGTGGGCAGTTCAGCCTTTGAAGAGGGTGACGAAGGTATAATTGTTCAGCTAAACATGCATCAGGACCAATCATTACCACCGAAAAAAAATTCATTAAGAACCCAGGAGATCAAAACTGTCTGCAAGTTCATAGACTGCGAGATTCTTCCAAACAGAGCCAAACATTTGTTGCCCCCCCCCCCCAATAGCAAAGGTCAAAGCCCAGACAAGGAGCACTGATGTGTAGATTAAGAAACCAATTCCTGATCGCATTATATATGTTCTGAGGACAGGATCAGCTGACTGGCGATGGCGAAGAACAAGCCAGAAGTAGAAGCAATTGATGAACCAGAGCCAGTGAATCTTGAAAGAACCAGACTCTTTAGATTCTCGTGTCCACTCCAACCCCAGCGTACTCTTCGATGTCTCATACGTTGTTTTCACTGTATTCTCTCTTGCAATCTTCTGTGATGCAGCAAAGCTCCAAGCTTCTGATTGAAAATCGTAAGAAGGCTCGAAAGTAGCACCTGAACATAAATCTTAGCTGAATTCATGAATTGGAACCTGGCTGCCTTCCTGGGAAGGTCGTAGTCCATGATGAAGAGGCCGGGCTTCTCGATGCCGAGGGAGACCAGGCAACTCCGATTTGTTGTTTCAGGGACAAGAGAGCGATGATGTCGGTGAAGAGGCTAAGGCAAGCGCACTCTGGCAGTAAATCGATGACAGTATTGAGCTTCTTCTCCACCTTCGATGTCCTCAAAAGCTCCCAATTCTCTCCTTTTTCATCGTCCTTTTTCATCGTTTTTCCCATAATACTCCAGCACTCTGTTCCTCCCGCCTCCCTCCTGCCCAAGGCTTCAACATCCGATACCAGATTTAGAGCTCTCTTCCCCCCTTTAGCATTGCCCCCTCTCCTTTCGCCATCTCAAGCTCCCGCATTAGTCTGGCCCTTTGGTCCTCTCGTCCGCCATACAGCCCGCCATTCTTCCTTTTTCAAAAATATCCCCCTATCTCCCCAGAATAGGCTAGCACTTTGTGATTTTGCTATCTTTGAGAGGGAAATGGACCCTTTAAAGTTTCCAAAGAGGAAGAGGGGATTGACCCTTTTGAATTTTCTTGTGTAAGAGGACCAACCTCTTTTATTGCTGCAGGAATGACTGCTTCTGCAGCCTTTTGAGGCATGCTTGAAATATTAGTGTTGATGGCAGGAATTACATGACTGAACGTTACCTCATTCTGTTGAGTATTATGATCTCTGTTTCCAGCAGAATCAGGTGGGTGGGTAATAATTGCATCAGCAGAAGTAGCAACATGATCAGGAATTTGAAGAATATTCTCAATGAGATCAGCATCGCCCCAAGCAGCAAAATATTCATCATGTTCACAAAAATCTCCAAGAAGATTTTAAATATGGGCAGCCTGGTTCAAAGAGTAAAGAACAAGAGCCAAACAGCAAGGAAGAGAAGAAGATTGAAGCAACTTACCAAGGGAAGGGAGAAGGGGGACAAGGAGCTTGCAACCTAGCCGCCACCCGTTGGAACAAGCAAAGAAAGTGAGTTTTTCTTCTCTCTCTCAATCTTCTTTGCTTTCTCTGTCTGTTTGTCTCTCTCTTCTCTCTCTTCACATGCTGGATCTTGTCATCTATGGAGGTTTTTTTGCACGTTTTTAAAGCAAATTTAAAAAGAAATGGTCCGACTGTGTGCATCTGTCACCGCGTCCAGATGACAGTGTAGACGCAGGTATAGATGCGGAAATAGACGTGTTGACAGATGCCCACAAAGATGCAGATATAGACGCATACAGAGACGCAGATATAGACACAACATGTAATATGTTTTATCTGCACAGGGTAATATGACTTTTCTTGTGTAGATGTGGAATCCTGGATCCTCCAGCACCCCATTCAACAAGGAGCAATTCATGGGGGAGATGACCAATTATCTTGGTCGCCCTCCCACGGCAGAGAAGGTTTTCAGTGTGATGTCTGGGACACCTATCACATCTTTACCTACACAGGGATCAGCTGAGGTACATGGATCGGCCGAAGCACATGCATCTACAGAAGCATGTGTATCGAGTGAGATAGAGGGTAGTGCACGTCGAGGGAGGAGGGAGAGTCGTGCGGGAGGACGAGGAGGTCGAGGGCTTTGTGGGGGTTGCCTAGGTGGGGCTCTCGATCACCCTCACCGGAAAATGAGAGAGGTGAGCCTCCACAAATGTACTACTCTGTCACTGATGTTGGTGGTATCTTGCATGACTTTGAGGGGAGGGAAGTGATAGCCTACTTGAGGAGTGTCGTGCATGCCACATACAAAGATTGCATGATTCCCTTCAAGCACTAAAAAAATGGTTTGTGGCAAGAGGTGCTGCGGGCAGTACATAGAAGGTACCCTAATCCCGAGAATCCACGATTCTCAGATGATTGGGGACGGTCAAAGGTGAGAGACGCACTTCACCTTATGACGCACGCCAAGGAGTCATTGCGGAGACAAGAGCAGGGCCACCCTGGATATGGCCAACCACCCAATTGCCACCGCAAGGAGTGGAAAGAGGCCAAGAAGAGAACAGCGGAGAAAATGACAAGTCGCCAGCATGCAGAGGCGCGACGTATCCAAATGGCAACCATGGGATCGTCGCATTATGGATCGGGTGGCAGGGAGTCATGGGAGGCTGAGTTTGTAAGTATTATTTGATTTTTTTTTTCAAATTTTATTTTGTAATTTGTTTCACTTCATTATGTAGTGTGTTTTAATACGTTGTATGTTCAAATTGTTTTGTAGTATCATATCCACTACAATAGAAACGAGGCATAGACGCGCATATTAGACGCGCAAAGTCGGCACGTCTATTATAGCGTCTATAAGTGCATGTAAACGTGCGTGTAAATAGACGCGAATTGTGCGTCTATATATCCGTGCAAATAGATGCTAATATAGACGCGCCAGCACATGCACAATTATTTAACCACCTAAAATTGCAATTTACATAATTAAAAACCAAAGTTAATAATTATTTAACCACCTGAAATTGATTCTTGAGCATGCACGTGTGCGCATGATGAAAACCATAGAATTAAGAATACACATTGAATCATTGAATTTAAAAAATAGAGTTAATAATTACTTTTTCATTGCTCTCTAATGAATGGCAGTTCCTCCAGTTGACAAGCCTGATATATGTAATTAGCGGTAAGCGACAGAAACCTTACAATTAGTAGCAAGCATTGCAATATGTATCTCATAATTTCTCTACGTACTTGAATATGATAAAAAATACTTCCTTTTTATTATGGAAAGTTCAATTTAGCTTTAAACTTGACTATTGATTCTTGAGTATGCACGTGTGCGCATGATAAAAACCATAGAATTAGGAAAACACATTGAATCAATAAGAAAATTAAGTATGTTACAGTGAATGATCCATCTCATCTTCAATGAGATCAGCCCTTGCTAAACTATCTACTTCTAGGTCTATGTTACCAAGAGGTAACGAAACAAATAAGTCTATCCCACTATCAGATGTGTTGCTATATTACTCAATAACTTCATCAATATCATCGACAATCACATTATTGTCTTCTTCTGCGTTTCCTTGAACATCCTTGCGAGGTACATCTTGTACTATATCACACATATCATCCATTATGGTGTCATCATGCACATCATCATTAATTGTTGGATTGTCATCTGCTATCTCCATGTCGGTAATATTACCATATATTGGTTTTGAATGATTAGATATAGGGATGACATACCATCATCGGTTATTGTTTACTATTGGATGATACACAACCTGTATTTGAAAAACAAAAGCAAAAAACTTAAGTACTTATTATATTGTGTATATGTATCACATGTATACATATAAAAAAATTAGCCTTTGCATATATACCTACTCGCATTGTTGAGGAAGTACTAATGTGTCATTCTTGTTTTGGTGAAATTTTGTAGAGTCAATGATTACAAAACCACTTGGATGACATCTGATTGTGCAATGCTCACCATTTGTTACCACTTCTTTAAACCACTTCACATCCAGTACATATATAAAGAATCATCTGAAGTCAAGCTTCAGAATATCTTGGATCAAGACACAATAACCTTCCATGGTACTATTGGCATCCTCAAAGTGAGCAAGGACACCACAATCTTGGGTATTTCTCTTTTCATATATACGTTGAGCTCGAAGATGTTTACCCTCACACCAAATAGCATTGAATAATGTGCACTAGTAGTAAAAGATAAAAGATCAAACTAGACATGCTGGACCCTCACGAGGTGTTCAAATAACTAGACATGCTGGACCCTCACGAGGTGTCTGTAGCAAAATATACTGGGTAGATGAAAGAGCCCTTAAGCTATGGTACACTTACTTGGGCCTTAAAACAAAGATCAGCATTACTCCTACTCTAGACTTGGATAAAAGTGCCATTGAAGACTCGAGTGTTTTATGGCTCGAGACTCAATCTATGAATGGAAAAACATCACGTCCACATCTAGGTTCTATCCCACCCTTCAAGTTCAAAAAGAGCATGGGGTTTGGAATTCCTGGCTTTTTTAAAGGCAAGCCAAAACCATTGAATAGTTTGATGGAAGGCCCTCCCTTTTTCTATTTTGAAAATGTTGAGAATGTTCCCAATTCAGAGTGGGAGACCATCAAACGGCATTTTAATGGCATAGATCCAGAGTTCACAGACTCTAGATATTTTTCAGCATGCTTTAGGCTGAGTGGTTACGTTTATAACCTTCCAATAGATGGAAGAAGGTTGATCCTTCCCCCTGCTCCCATGACAATCTTTGAGGTGCTTCTGAAAACAAAGAAGTATTGGCCTCCATGGGATCCGAGAGAGAAGCTGAATTGCATAAACACACGGGGTGCCCCTAGCACTATATGTGGATTGATCAGAAAAATATTTTCTTCCCACAAAGAAAGCAAGATACCTTCTTATCTTCAACATGAGATTGTCCTGGCATGCAAAATATGGAACTTGGTTTGGGTCAGCCCAGGCCAAGATGCCCCACTTGAACCCCATGAGATTGAACTGGTGCTTGGATATGATCGTGACCACACTTGAGGCTGCTCTACCCTTTCAGATCGGTATGATGCATTGGGCAACTCATTTCAGGTCAATACTATTGCGTACAGTCTTTCACCACTAAAAGAATTATATCCGCAAGGTTTAACAGTGATGTCCTTATTCTCGAGCCTTGGTGGGAAAGAAGTGGCATTGCACAAATTGGGTATAATTTTGAAGGCTGTTGTTATTGTGGAGATCAATGATAAATGTAAAAACATAATAGCCAGCTAGTGGAACAAAACCTTACAAACAGGCCGATTTCAAATGGAGGATGATGTTAGAGATCTTACTGATGATAAGTTGGCTGAGATTGTGGATGCAGTGGGAAAGATTGACCTCATAATTGGGAAAAGCCCCTGCAACAATCTCTCAGGCAACATATAATTTTATATAAGGTGGACCACATGTAACCAATGTGCACATGTCCTCTTTTCATCATCTTTAGCCAGTGTGTCCACTTGTTGGTGACTAATACCAACAAGCCAACTACAAATCTCTTATCTATGAAATGTATAAGTAAATTAACTTGGTTAATTTGATGAGGCCAAGTTTTCCTTCCATGGAGAGTGTGGTTGGCTATATTCTACTTCAAGGTTATAGGAACTTGCAGAAGTCAATGGAGCATCCTAAAAATGACGATACTGTAATTACTATATCAAGTCACTTCATGTACATATCTTTGATTGATTGATGAATAATATGCCTTTCTCTATCTCTTTCGTGTACACCTTCATTGCATTATCTTTCTCTAGCTAAAAACCACTCGTGCTTTATCCACCTATTGATACTTGCATGCAATTGTAAGTGGGATGGTCTAGTAAGTCACTACATATGTGCCAATTGACTTGCCAATGTGTTATCTCTTATCCTCAAGCTTTGTTATATATGTCACCACATAGGTCAATTGATTCCCTAAATGCATGCATTGATTCCTTACATTGTTCTTGCGCGTCTGTAAGCGCGTGTAACAGGAATGATCTGCGCAAATACACGCGCCATTACATGCGCTGACAGACGCACCACGCAAGTATAGAAAAATTTAAAAAAAGTTGTGGCTTTCTTTTCAAACCTGTGCTTTACTGCGTTTTTTGCGTGTTTTTTGCGTGTTTTTTGCAATTCGAGCTCGAAATCACTACTCGTGTCTATCTATCACTTCATGAAGACAATGAGGCAAGGAAATAAGAGTAAAAAGAGGACAGGAGGAAAGAAGAGCCAAAGAGTAAAGAACAAGAGCCAAACAGCAAGGAAGAGAAGAAGATTGAAGCAACTTACCAAGGGAAGGGAGAAGGAGGACAAGGAGCTTGCAACCTAGCCGCCGCCAGCCGTTGGAACAAGCAAAGAAGGTGAGTTCTTCTTCTCTCTCTCAATCTTGTTTGCTTTCTCTGTTTGTTTGTCTCTCTATTCTCTCTCTTCACATGCTAGATCTTGTCATCTATGGAGGTTTTTTAGCTTTGTTTTTTAAGCAAGTTTGAGAAGAAATGGTGCAACTGTGCGCGTCTGTCAGCGCGTCCAGATGACAGTGTAGACGCAGCCATAGGCGCGGAAATAGACGCGCTGATAGACGCCCACAGAGACGCGCTGACAGACGCTCACAGAGACGCAGGTGTAGACGCGCACAGAGACGCAGGTATAGACGATGTATGTAATATGTTTTATCTGCATAGGGTAACATGATTTTTCTTGTGTAGATGTGGAATCCTGGATCCTCCAGCACCCCATTCAACAAGGAGCAATTCATGAGGGAGATGACCAATTATCTTGGTCGCCCTCCCACTGCAGAGGAGGTTTTCAGTGTGATGTCTGGGATACCTATTACATCTCTGTCTACACAGGGATCAGCTGAGGTACATGGATCGGCCGAAGCACGTGCATCTGCAGAAGCACGTGTATCGAGTAAGGTAGAGGGTAATGCATGTCGAGGGAGGAGGAAGAGTGGTGTGGGAGGACGAGGAGGTCGAGGGCTTTGTGGGGATTGCCTAGGTGGTGGCTCTCCATCACCCTCACCGAAAAATGAGAGACGTGAGCCTCCACAAATGTACTACTCTATCATTGATGTTGGTGGTATCTTGCATGACTTTGAGGGGAGGGAAGTGATAGCCTACTTGAGGAGTGTCGTGCATGCCACATACAAAGATTGCATGATTCCCTTCAAGTACCAAAAAAATGGTTTGTGGCAAAAGGTGTTGCGGACAATACATAGAAGGTACCCTAATCCCGAGAATTCACGATTCTCAGATGATTGGGGACGGTCAAAGGTGAGAGACGCACTTCATAACAAGAGGTCTCACCTTATGACGCATGCCAAGGAGTCACTGCGGAGACAAGAGCAGGGGCACCCTGGATATGGCCAACCACCCAATTGCCACCGCAGGGAGTGAAATGAGGCCAAGAAGAGAATAGCAGAGAAAATGACAAGTCGCTAGCATGCAGAGGCGCCACGTATCCAGATGGCAACCATGGGATCGTCGCATTATGGATCGAGTGGCAGGGAGTCATGGGAGGCTGAGTTTGTAAGTATTATTTGATTTCTTTTTTTTATTAAATTTTGTAATTTGTTTCACTTCATTATGTAGTGTGTTCTAATACGTTGTATGTTCAAATTGTTTTGTAGTATCATATCGTTGGTAGGATGCCTACCCCTAAAGAGGTAGGCTACCATCGAGGTCATAACCGGGCGTCCACTTGGCAGCATTTCTACGAGGAGGGACTCATCACGGTGGAGCAATATAATCGTGCCATGAGGATTCCACCACCAGAAGATGTATGTTTTATTTTTTACATGAAAAGTATAGATCACTCTAATTTATTGTTTGTAATGGTATTTATATACCTTAATTCTTTGTGTAGGCGAACCCTGATGCAGTTGAGGATAGCGAAGGGGGGACTAGAAGTAGCGGTGGCAGCAACGGCAGCGGCACAGGCAGCGGTGGTGGTAGCGATGATGATGCCTCTTCTGAGGAGATATAGAGGTGCCCCATGCATGCATGCCTCCCCTTGGCTTGTAATTTTCATTTTTGATATGTATTACTTTCAGCTAGTGCTTGCGACCATGACGTCACAAGCACTAGAACTCATAATGTAAAAATGTTTCATCTATATATATGAAATTTCGTGTGCTACATACATTGTTTTGTTTTCAGTATCCAATCTTCGAAATAATCTTTCTCTGTTTTCCCTAAGCATACAATTTGATGTTGATGGGGGGGAAAAAAACCAGAGAGCATGTGGCTTGCAAAGGCACATGCTCTCTGGTTTTTTTTTCATACCTCTGTTTTGCGCGTCTAAATTGCAGGATAAATGTGCGTCTATTCTCGTCAAAAACTTTCAGAGTAAACACGGTTTTAGATGCGTAGATACACGCGTATATAGACGCACAATATGAATATATCCACTTTTTTATAAATATGATTATATATTTACGTAGCGCGTTTATATGCGCGTCTATAGGCGCGTCTAAGTGTGCGTGTAACTCTGATCATAAGCGCGCTTTTAGATGCAATTTTGTAGACACGAAAATAGATGCGTTAATAAACGCGACCTCTGAACTTAAGTTTTCTACCTATGATAAGGAATTGCTAGCTGTAGTACAAGCTTTACGTCAATGGAAACACTATTTAATGGGATTTGAATTCATGATCAAAACTGACCAACAAAGCATTAAACATCTCCTTAGTCAACCACAAGTCAGTGTGACCGATACATTAAATGGGCTAATTTTATTCAAAGTTTTTATCCACTCATACAATATCAATCTGGAAAAGATGTTGCCGATGCTTTAAGTAGAAGACCAATTATACATAATATTTCTGTGATATGTTTTGTCTCTCTTCTCCCTATGAAAGATACTTATGACCAAGACTCTAGTTTTCAAGCTGATTGGAATAAATTAGTTGCAAATAATTGGATTCTTATTGATTCATTGTCTTAAATTGATGGATTTATGTTTTATGAAAAAAGATTATGTGTAAGTGTTCCATTTCGATCATTTGTTTTACATGAAATTCATTGTCCCCCATACCAAGGCCATAGAGGAGTTATTTCTACTTTGCGTACACTGATTGAAGATTTTTATTGGCCACACATGGAATCTGATGTATCTAACTTTGTATCTGAATGCTTAATTTGCCAAAGAGTTAAATGACACCATGGTAAACAATATGGTTTATTAATGCCTTTACCAATTCCAGAACGACCATGGGAACATATCTCAATGGATTTTATCACTGGTTTGCCTAACACTAAAGCTAATCATGACATGATTTGGACTATTGTCGATACGTTTAGCAAACAAGCATATTTCATTCCATGCAAGAAAATGTTAACTGCATCTCAAGCTGCTCAATTGTTCTTGAAAACTATTTTCACTAATCATGGTTTGCCAAAAGTTATTATTTCTGACCATCATTCTAGATTCTATAATAATTTTTGGATTACTTTGTTTGCTAATTTAGGAATAAAGATTGTTTTTTCATCTGCATTTCATCCTAAAATAAATGGACAAACAGAAACTACTAACAGTACCATTTTAGATCTTTTGCGTTCATACACAATTTCAAAACCACAAACATGGGATGCACATTTACATTTACTTCAATTTGCATGCAATAACATACCACATACAACTACACAGAAAGCACCATTTGAAATTATTTATGGATATAGATTACCTACACCTGTTACATCATTGTCAAACAAAGTTCAAGCTTTGCTGATGATATTGCTAACATGCATGCTACCATTTTTTATGAAGTTAAAGATATGATTGCCAAAGCCCAGCAATCATACACAAAATAAGCCAACAAGAAAAGAAAAGCTAGGAGTTTCAAAGTTGATGATTATGTTTGGTTACGAATTGAAAAGCGAAGATTACAAAGTGTTGACAAACACCTTGTTGTAAAGTTAGCTCCTAGATTTTATTGACCTTTCAAGATCATTCACAAAATCAATGACAATGCATTTAAACTAGAATTACCACAACACTGGAAAATTCACAACACTTTTCATATCAGTTTATTACGATCTTTTAAAGGCCAATTACATGTACACCCTGTCTATGAAAACCCTCCTTTATTAGAAGAAGAAACTAAAATCCTTCAGCCTGAAACTATTCTAGATACTGACTTTATGACCACTAGAACTGGTCGTAGATATTCTAGATATCTGGTTAAGTTTAAAAATCATCTTGTTGTTGAAGAGGCCAAATGGATGCACGCTCGGGACCTAAGTGCTTACCCCTCACTGTTGGCTCCACATTGAGCTAATAGCAATGAGGACAATTGCTATCCCACCCCCGGTGTTTGAGGGGTTTTTGTCGAAAGGTCGAATCCATCGGGGATCAAAAGTAGAAGGAAGTAGAGATAGGAGATGGAAGAGAAGATAGAGAATACCCAAGTGGTAAATACGACAAAAACAAATCACAATGAATTGAAACAATATGTATTAAAAGAACCTGGAATCCTTGCTCTACTCAGAAGCAATCTCTAGGCATTAGTTCTCCTAGAGCTCCTTCATAGACCAAAAACGTGGATCAGAAAATTCAACTCTTTCTTTGCTACCCGGAACCGAAATCTAATAGCTCCATTGGCTCCGAAAGGGGGGTAAAACCGTAGGACACCTGAGCACGGATCTCCCAAATCACTCCTTCTTCTTTCAATTCAATCTGTAGTTTTCAGCCTGTTTACAGCGATCGCGACGCGCGCGGTTTCATCAATCTGTCCTTCTTGTGAAAATCCCCTAACTGGCTAAAAAAGCAACTAGCTTTTTGCATGCCATCCTAATTTACAAGCTTTTTTTAACTATTTTGGATTTTTTAATAATAAATAATATAAAAAATAGACTAAAATTATCGAAAAAACTAGTATTTTCGGATAATCCATGCAACTCGCACTAGTACTAATGGCTCAGATCACATTGACTCTCTAGATCAATAGAGAAGTCGGATGATGATGCATTCCATACATTTTCACACTATGTTCTCATAACATCACGACACCGGGGTATGATGCCAGGAGGCATATTCCATGGTGGATTCCGTGAGGTTTTGTGGTAGATTCTGTAAAATTATATTTATTGTCGAGGCTCATACACAAGGTGAATTCCTTGTGCGAAAAGTCGATGGGGATGCCTGTCCTTTTTGGGCATCTTGTTAATTTAATGTGCAAGTGGATGATTCCATAGCGGGTGATTCCGCAAAATACATATTTAAATTAATAGATGTTTATGATTTTAGAGTGCGCACTCGTAATAAATTAAGGTTAGGATTGAGTTATAACCAATTTATTTATTTTGTAGCTGAAGACTACTAGGTATTCACTTTTGTCGGTTTAATTTTATTATATTCTAACAATTGTGAATGCTTCAATTGATGTGATTGGCGTGCATCTTAGGCATGGAGCCAATATTTATTTTGACGTGCTTATTTATTAAAGCACTTGATATTTATTTATTATTTTGTATGTGTATGGGCATACGATTTAAATATTTGTTATTGGACATTGTATTTGGGCGTGCCCAATAGCTTTATTTCTTTAGTGGGACAAAAGAAAACACAAAAGCTAAAGAGTGCTAATTGTAAATTGGGCTATTTTTTGAGCTTGGAGATGAATAATATATCAAATACATGCTTTCTGAAGCGCTCACAGAAGGCATGGGGAGAGATTGTACCCAATGAGTCTTTTGTTTCATGTCGTGCAAGTCTTCTCTCTTTTTTTTTGTGCAAAAGTAGAGTTATTTTGTTCTTGGGGACCTTTCGGCGCTCACTACGTGCGCATACAGCATCCGATCTTTGCACCATATGCAATACCCAATCTCCAAAAGCTAATGGGCTAGTCCTTGTTAACTAAACAGAAACTTCATTTGGGCATTCCTCTATTGATGACCCTGGGGGTCCACTAGGGTTTACTGTATGGTACCATGTGAGTGTAAGGGAGGGGCATTATTTAAGGGAAGGAAGGTACATTTTATAAGGTAAGGTCCCATAAATAGGGGATAGATAAGGGGTATTTTCATATATTTCTTGCACGCAGGTGATGTCTCCTTATTACTACTAGTGAATCCCCCGTGTTGATGACATCACTCCTTGTGTTCCTTCTCGAATTGTAATTTGATACATTGTTTTGTATGCTCAAACATAGTATTTTTCCAATGGATTGAGTGAATGATCTCAAGTAATTCTATTAAAAAAGAGGATTAAATTTCTCTAACAAGTTCTCAACACCATTCTCACCCTTGGCATTATCAATATCCCCACACCAATGATCTCCAAGACCAAGTCCCTTGCAACACTTGTCTCCATATTTTTATGCTTCGCATCAAGATAGAACAACACTTTCCTTCATCGAGCATCCATGATCGTCATGTCCTTCCTAGAGGTTTCATAAGAGACAATGTGGTTGTGATGCCCTTGGTGTATTTGCATAACTAGTGGTATTGATTCTATTTGCAAAATAGTAATGGTATATGCAACACTCACAAATAGCTAAATTAAGCATAGTGAAACAATAATGACACACAAAAGCCCCATTTTCCCACCTCAAAATCCCCAAAGAAGGAAACTATTGTAACTTTCCTCCATTGCATGTAATTTTATTGCAATAGTGTGTCCATAATAGGATCACTCCAAATTGAAACATCTCAAATGCCTTGCACAAGACCTACTGTAAAGCACACCTTCAAAGTTATATTCGATGCAAGTTTTGCACTCTACCAAAATATGATCATAATATGTTTGATCCATTCCTAGCATTGGCTTGCACTCTCAAGATGCAAGTAGTGGTTGAAGTGTACTTGAATCTCATTTTCCTCACAAGATATGCCTCAACAAGCGGGCAATAGGTCTTGGGTGAGAGCTCCATTTTGTGAAGGGGTACACTAGTATCAGAGCCTGTAGCCCTTTTTTTTGCAAAAGCTATATCTTGCTACATAAATGGATTTTGAAGAGATGGCCCTTTAATCTTGACCGTTGCAATCTGGTCTACAACTTTGCAAAAGAAACTTTTTTCAAATTCCTCACAGATTTTGAGATATTCAGCAAAGACCTGTGCAAATGGGTTATTTACTGCAATAAACAATAGGTGATAGCATCATTGCTTGACTAAGAGCTTGACTGAGAGCTCATCTGGGAACTTGAAGAATTAATTACAGATCTTAAGTAACAGTGGTCTGTTGTATACAAACAACCTACAACATGTATGCACCTCTGACATGAGCTTGGATCTCTCAAACTTATTCAGGAGTACCATTGAAGCATAGGTATATACTGGGAAGTCATATGGACTTGATGTCATGGATTGGAGCTAGGATTTTATACTAAAAAATATTCAAATCTGGAAAATTTTAATGGCCGAAAACTATTACTAAATGTAGGCAACAAGCAATTGTCTCTTACTAAAGCATTACATGTCATTTTGGAGCTCCTGTCACTTGTATGACCTGACATATGTATGTTGAATGCTTGGAAGACTAAAGAAAGCATTAGATGAAATTGTGGATTGAAATCCGGAGATGAAATAAATGCCTTGACATCTACTTGCTTGGTCATTTACAGTAAATGCAATGTATGACATTGCCTCTCTACACTCCTGAAGAAAATAACATCATTTATCACTCATGATCTCAAGGAGTTAATTTCTTGAATGCCAACAAGGTGCTTGAATGTCAGGTTGCAAGTTTTAGACTGCATATTCTATTCACTGCAGTAAGAATACATGAGACAGAGATACAATGCTTACAGAGTCCATGTATTAACTAAAATACCTACGGGTTATCCCACATGCTTGTGGATGTTTCTGAGATTGTAAAGGGTTGAAATTGTAGGGAAACTGTTCCTGAATTGCAGGAAAATTGTTCCTGAACTATAGGAAAACTGTTCTTGAACTACAAAAAACTGCCTTGATCTGCAGGAAACTGTCCTGAATTGCAGAAAATTGTCCTGAATTGCAAGAAAGTGTCTTGATCTATAGGAAACTGTCTTGAATTACAGGATACTATCCTGAATTACAAGAAGTTGGTCATGAACTGTAGGAAAAGATGTTAGATACTTACATCTTGTACACATCATTACCTAAGCTGTAACTATGGAAAATGCTCAAGGCACTGATAATATCACTCAAATTGTGGGTGAAAAGATGAATAACAAAAAAAATTTCTTTATGGAAGTTCAATATGAATATTTTTTTGGTTGGCAAAGATTATTGAGACTTATGTACAGGTGATGAGGTTGAACCTGAAATGCTTGAAAGGAATCCAACAAGTGATCAGAAAAGGGCTCATCAGCTATGGACTGAGAGAGCATGCAAGGTATTACATTGGTTTTCCATATGTATATCAGATGCTATGGTTATACAGATTACTGGATGCAATTTCCCAAAGAGCAAAAAATAGTCCACACGGAGTTACATCCAAACGAAATGCGACGGTTCTCAGTTTTCTATGAGTTGCCATATTGGACCTACTTATACATCAACCACTTGTTGGATCCCATGTATATTTTCAAGAATTTGGGTAGCTTACTATGGGACCACATCACAGGAAAGAGAGGCAATGCAGGGGAACAAATGGATTTGAAGGAGGTAGGCAAGATGGAGGCGCTTTGGCTGTAGTCAAGTGGTGATGGTCGCTTGCAGCTACCTCGCGCTCCTTGGGTTTTGTCCACTAAAGAAGATCGCCATGTGAAGCAAATGATCAAGTCTATCCCCACTTTGACGGGTATGATGCATTCTCTCAGGTTTGCATTTTTTATGTCAACGCGATGGTTGCATGGAGCTTTGAGTGTATCGTCTCACGAAGAGGCAAAGGTCTCAACTGAGGAGTGGAAATTCTCGAAGAGATGTAGTCCAAAGGTGACGACGTGTTTAGGATTTGTCATATCTAGATTTTATATGTGACAACTATTTGATTGTTTCAATGTACATTACAAAATATATAGTGCGACGTGGTCGTGCAGATGGCATTTCCGCGTGGAGCATATCAACAAAATGCGCTCCACAATAGATTGTGGTATTATGACAAAGTTCGAGCAAGAGAGCCGACGACAAGCAACGGATCCAAACACTGTTATAGATGAGATGGGGTATTTTGGAAACTCTCGAAGTATTATTACAGTGGATTACTGTAGCTTCTCTATGATCCTATTCGATGTGCAGTGGTTCAAAGTGGTACTTGAAGGAGCTGGGGCAACAATTCGAGGAGGTCCATCTAGATTTCTCGAAATAGATTCCAAAAAAATATAGACGGATTTGCGGGACACGTTTGTATTGCTGGCCCATTGTGAACAGGTGCATGAACTCATGTTTTTTAAAATTTTATTACGACATAGTACATGTCACAAAAGCTAAATCTCTCTTGTACGTGATTTTGAACATATAATTTTCTATCCAAACCCTCGACAATCTCAATGGTGGTATGTTGTACCTTCAGTTCCCCAAAGTGCGAGAGTATATGATCAAAGCAATGTTCCTAGCGTACATAAGGACAATATGCAAATAAAGGAGTCGATATTGCAAGGGGTGGAGGCCGTTGAAAGCTTGGAGCATGTAGAGGAGCCATAATTGGGTAACAATGATGGAAATACAGGAGTCTAAGAATTCTTTGAGAACGAGGTCCCCTCATCATTTTGTGGTGACATATCTATCGACCTTTCAGTGTATGCAGAGTTGTGTTAGGAGATTGACATGGGACCATAGGATACTTCATACTTAGAGCATCCACCTACTCAACTTTTTGACGAATCGCTTATAAGGGTACATAAGATATGTGTTTTAAGTAAGATCATTTTTTGAAGATTTATATTACCGTGCTTTGCTTGATTTATATTGATTATTCTAGCATCAATTTTTATTTGTGTAGGTGATCTTTGTGGATATTTGGATTCACATGATGAGTCGAGGGATGAGTGACGAGGAGCTACAGGAGATCTTCACACGTATATCTCCAGATCAGATGGCTTGATTCAAAGATATGGTGGACAAGGAGCTATCTCGGACACCATCATGCCATTCTGTTAGATCTACTTCGGTTCGCTCTAATGCTTTAATTTCCTATAGACGCAGTCGACACTCTAATGCCGGATGGAGGGAGTGGTTTTGTAGGATGCTACAGAGACGTGGATGATGTGGTCAGCTCGGGATACAGGTGCTATTCCTCGCTCTCGAACAAGTTCGAGAGAGGGTGGCTCAGGTGGTTGTTGTGGAGGTACCAACGTAGTGTCTCCATCTTGTCGTTCTGCTAGAGTTGCATTTCCTCTGGGATTTGTCACACCTGTGGGGATATCTACTCCAATCACTCCAGCTTTTGCTAATCCATCTATAGGTGGTACCCCTATGGGTGCTACTCCGAGAGATACTACCCCCATAGGTACACCAGATGTACAGGGGTCTCCTGGATATGCCCAGGAGCATGATCGCAAGTGGGAGAGGACACATCTTAGGCATACCACAGAGGGGTATGAATATCTTATTGATGATAGGACAGAGCCATCATCATGAATAGTGAGGGAAGGAGGGTGATGGCTCGTATGAGAGAGTTGTGCCAACAAGTTTTTTGGCACAACATCTTGGATCATTAGAAGAACATACCAAAGGGAAGCAAGGACTACATAGTAGCATTCTTGCATGAGGAGTTTCCGGTACCCGCCGTAGCAAATAGGTTTTTCCATAGACTGGATGATGGAGTGCATGCATGCATGCATGTTATGTAGACGATCAAATGCATGCAAGGCACTTAAGAGTGGGGCCTCAAAGCCCGAGTGGATGGACTCAGATGACTGGCACCGATTGAGGGAGGAGGCTATAGATTCTCTAGGATGTTGGAGACAGTAGCGCGAGGCGGCAAGGGCATGACTGGAGGCATGAGTGGTTTATCATCTTGGGAGTGGCGGCTACAGGACTTATTTGGAGGACTTTGTAAGTTTTTCTTTTGTTCTGTTTGCTTTTTGTTTTTCAATATCCCTTGTATTGACAATTGTATTTCTAACAGTTGTATTTTGTTTTATTTGCAGCACTCCATTACAAATCGCAATACCATCGGCCTAGAGACTCGATATGCAGAGAGACACGGTCTCACTGCATTGATAAACCAATTGTAAAGATGCGGCGGCCCAATAAGTCAGTCATATTTCTTGTTCATAGTTACTAATTTTAATTAAAATGCATTATTGTGTGATGGACTGATGTGCAATTGTTTCTTTCTTTATAGAGTCCGTTCGATGCTCCTTTGTGGCACGATGAGCTTTTGAATGGCGAAGATCTATAGCTTGCCCTTGGATCCATGGAGCCTACATCATCTTCTTTTTTGGTCATGTGATTTATGTAGGCATTTTCTATGCACTATCTTATTATCATCTTTTGTATCTTACCATGATTGTACCGTCGCTTTTATTACGCGATCTTGTATTTATTGTATGTATCAGTCTTATGGATTCAAATACACTTTGCCTTCATGGAGACGAGCATTGTACACTTTACTGTAACTTTTTTGTATGGCCCAAATAAAGCACATAGTGCTATTTGTTGCACGGCAGCTTGGTGCCCTCCACAAAAAAAAAAAATCCTTGTAATATTCACTATTAGCGTTGCAAATTTATTGGACCTATTGCTATTAGCATCATAGTTAGCATCGCAAACCGTCGCTATCAGTGTTGCTATTTGTGTCACTATATACGACACATATAGCAACGATGATAGTGGCTATTCTATGGCATCGATAATATCGACGTTTTTTGCGACGATAGGGGCAAATTTTTTTATGAACATTTTTGTCGCTTTGAATGTCGGTAAGAGGCTTATTTATTATTGTGAAATGGCAAACAACATGGGTACTATGCACTTTCTAGCGGTGCTCATGATGAGGAGATTGATAGATTGTTTGCCATGCAACATGTGTCTAAGAATACATCTAGAAAAAAAATAGAAAAAAGATGGTACATTGATTCAAGGGCTTAAAATCATATGATACCCCATGGAGAATGCTTTGATGAGATGGTTGCAGGTTCACATGGTTATGTGTGTACTGGGGATGACACCCAACATGACAATCAGAACACAAGCATTGTTTCGTTGATGATGTTTGACGGGAAGAAAAAGAGCCTGCATGATATACTACATGTACCTAAAATAACCAAGAATCTTTTGTCAATTGAACAGATGGAAAAATAGAATTTGTAGGTGAGATTTAATAAAGATGGATGCTTTGTTGAAGAATATGGTAATGGCTGCAAATTGATTGCTAGAGGCTGAAGAGATGGCAAAATGTTTACTCTTGATGCATCAATTCGAGAATTGAAAGCAGTCATGTTTGCACATGACGGTGGTGTGATATGGGATGTTGAGATATGGCATAAGCAGATTGGCCATGTGAATGTACAAAACCTGAAATCTATGCAGTAGAAGGAGACACTGCCTAAGTTCAAGTATCATGACTTTAGACATGTATGTGATGTATGTCAGTTTGAAAAGTAGAAATGGTTTCCATTTATGAGACATGTACGGAATAGCTCACGACCCTTGCAATTGGTACATTCAAATGTATGGGGTCCGTCTCATCATGCTTCGTTTGGTGGTACTCGTTACTATGTATCCTTTATTGATGATTTCAGCAGCAGGTATACTGGGCTTTATATACTGACACATAAGGATGATGTGTTTGATGCATTCAAGGACTTCAAGAAGCATGCTAAAAATGAGTTGAGCTGTAAAATTTCATGTCTTAGATCAGATGGAGGTGGATAATATGTCTACTGGGCTTTATATACTGACAAATAAGGATGATGTGTTTGATGCATTAAAGGACTTCAAGAAGCATGGTGAAAATGAGTTGAGCTGTAAAATTTCATGTCTTAGATCAGATGGAGGTGGAGAATATGTCTCTAATTACTTTGACAAGTACCTTGCTAAATATGGAATCAGAAGACAATTAACTTGCAACTATATACCGGAGCAAAATGGTATAGCAGAAAGGAAAAATAGGGTACTGATGGAATCGGCAAGAGCTATGCTAAATGAGAAGAGTTTGCCAAATGGTTATTGGACTGAAGTAGTAGTGACTACTGTCTATGTGCTGAATAGAACCCCTACAATAGGGACTCATGAGGTAACTCCATATGAGAGATTGTATGGTCATAAGCCTGACATTTCACACTTGAAGGTATTTGGTACCATTGCATATGTGCATGTTCTTGATGAAAAGATAAAGAAATTGGATCCTAAGCTGTCAAGAGTGTGTTCCTTAGTTATGCACTAGACTGAAAGGCTTACAAGTGTTATGTATCATCTACACATGAGACATTGATTAGCAGAGATGTTGTTTTTGGTGAGTTGGCATCATGGTATGGTAATCCTATTGTAGTGGCTACTGATGGATGAGCTAGTACCAGTAATGCTGAAAATACACCTACAGTGAGTACATCTATGAGTGGTCCTATAGGTGATGGGTCACCAACAGTAATTCCTTGGTCAGGATGCTTGTAGAGTCATATTCCTATGTACATTGACATGGATATGTTGATGAGAGAGAGATTGGATAAGGAAAAATAAAAGGTGCTTGAGGATGTGACAGGTCCACTTACAGCAAGTTATGATTCATCTAATAGCAATAGTTTGGATAGTGAGTTGGGCATTCCATTTGTTATGACACCTCAAGCAAGGCAAAGTCCTTATGTATCGACTCATGAGAGACAAGGTCAAAGTGAGCCACAACTACAGAGATTTGAGAGAGTTAGAAAACCAGTTGACAAGTTGATATACACTAGTTATTTAGGATGCCATTATGCATATTTGGCTAGTGTGACAGGTTACAAAGAACCTACAAAATTTGATGATGTAGTTACAGATGATAATTGGTGTATTGCCATGGATAAGGAGTATGCAAACCTAGTTGAAAATGAGACATGGGAGTTGGTTGAGTTGCCTGAAGGCAAAGTCGTCATTGGCTGCAAATGGGTGTACAAGGTTAAGTGCAAGTCATATGATTTGTTAGAAAAATATAAGGCCAGGCTGGTTACAAAATATTGTGTTTTTAGATGCAGTCAGGAGGATCATGAGATATGTAAAGGGTACTACAAATTATGGGTTGTTTTATGCATATGGAAAATCCCTTGACTTGATAGGGTTTACTAATGCTGATTCGGCTAGTTGTGCCTGTGACAAGAGGTTAACCAGTGGTTATGCATTTGGATTGGGCAGCAGTATGATCAGTTGGAAGAATAAGAAACAACCTACTGTTTCATTGTCTAGTACTACAGAAGTTGAGTAGAGAGGAGCTCTCTTAGTGGCTTGTGAAGCAGTTTGGTTGATGAAACTGCTCAAAGACTTGGGAATACATCTGGAAAGCAAAGTGAGATTGCATTGTGATAACCTCAGCAATGTTATGTTGGCTAGAAATCCTATCTACCATTCTAGTTCTAAACATATTAAGGTTCACTACCATTTCATCAGAGAAATCCAAGATGGAATGCCCCAAATTCTTGGTATAGATAGTGACAAAGGAAATGTAGATATAGGCACATTAACTTGATTCATGTGAAGACTGAAGACATGTAGTAGATATATATACCAAGTCTCTTGGTAAAGAAAAGTTCATATACTTCATACAGCTACTTAGAGTTTAACAGATGGTTTGAGCTTGAGGGGGAGTGTTAGAATTTCAAGCTCCCTCTATTGTTTAGTCAGTCTATCTTTATGTGTGTGACCGACATTAGCTAGATAGAGTTGTACACGTGTGTGACATTCAATAAGTCGGTGTAGTCAGTGACTTACTCACAGTTAGTCTTGGTTAGTCATACCTATGTGTGTAAGTCTCTTTCAGTTAGTATGATGGAAGAATAATGGAAGAAGAACAACAATGAGCTTAGGCTCATCTTCTGCTCCTTTTTGTCTCTCTCCCTCTCTTCCAGCAGAAGTAACCATTACTAAGCTACACATGTTGACTTTGAAAGTAGGTATAGGTAGTGACAAAGGAAATACAAGATGGAATGCCCCAATGCTTGGCATGTTTACCCCAATGTGAGAAGTTATTAGTAGAGGTACAACTCATCAACAACCATAGTGTTGGATGGACTAGTGCTTGATAATATGAATAGATGTTTAGTCATTAATTTTTTAGTACTTGGCAATGTGAATATTTTTCTAACTAGATGTTGGTCATATCAAACCTACTTCGTGTCTTTTTGAAAAAGGTAACTCCCACTACCATGTTGCTCATGTTGATAGAGCATGTCCTTTTGAAAGAGGCAATCCTACATAATTATACATGGTTGAGCATGTTCCTAAGCACAAACCTACATGATAT
This sequence comes from Lygodium microphyllum, assembly GCF_053477565.2. Taxonomy (NCBI): domain Eukaryota; kingdom Viridiplantae; phylum Streptophyta; class Polypodiopsida; order Schizaeales; family Lygodiaceae; genus Lygodium; species Lygodium microphyllum. Next base: position 7,119,407 of record NC_141161.1, on the reverse strand, counting down.
ATTTAATTACTCATCACAAAAGAAGATTTAGAATATGCTTGATGGTTATTTTCCTAACTCAATAAGATTTACTTTCAAGGCATCACACAAAAAAAACAATAGATATACAAGCTATCATATTACTAGAAGTTATCTTTGGTAAGTAGATTGTGATCTCCATACATGTCATGAAAGAAAGAAATATTTTTACTTTTCAATTGAAGTGTTGTTATTTACCTTTTGAAAGGTCTGCCCAAGTGGAAGGACACAAAAAGAAGCAAGAGCAAAGCCAAAGCTATGGCAGATGAAGCAAGAGAGTTGTAAAAGTCATAATGTGGGATCGACCTTCCCCTATTCAATAGTCACTAAAAGAATAAAGAATAAAGTGATCGTGACGGGTACCCACCACCTACAATGTATAGCTATGCAGTCATAGTGTGTGTAGAAAATACATGGTATATAGGTATATGCGCCTTTATCGGCAACAACCTCCCACTTAAAGGAAAATGTGCCTTGAGTGAGGAGAAAATAAGAAAAAGTTGACAAAGTACAAATGTACATAGAGTACCACAAGATGAGAAATAGAGGTCATCTCATTCTACACCCATCATCTTCTTGAGAAAGGCAAAAAGGTAAGTAGATCTGCAAGATTTTTATCAATCGAGATATTAAGAAGCTCAAAAAACTTGTTCTCTACCACCTCCCTGATGAATTGATAGTGCATCACAATGTGAGCCTTTGTCTTCACATGGAAGACGTATTCTTGGCAAACTAAATGACACACATAGAATCCAAATACAGTGTAGAAGTAACAATAATACTAAGGTTTTTTGCCTTACCACAGTGCCTCCTTACAAGCCTTAATGGTTGCAATGTACTTAGCCTTAGTAGTGATAAGGCCATACACTTCTATACCCTAGACATCTAAGAAATAGTACCTCCAACAAATATACACATAGGTGGATTTTGTACTCTCTGTATGACCTGCATAATCAAATTCAATGTAACCCATGATTGTAGTATCTTGGGAACCATAGCAAAATCTCATATATGTGCATGGCCTTTTAGGTACTTTTGATACCCTTGACAATATCTCAATTTTTTCAACTAGGTGTAGCTATGTAGCCTCAGGGAAGTTAATATATGTATATTCTCTACATCACGTGCATTCAAGGCCTATTTATAAATATCCTTATCTATGAATTTTTCCTGAATAAAAGATAACCCTTTTCTATTCAATCTGTAAATATCCCCTTTATATTACACCCTTTTGTATGTAAAAAATGTATAAAAATGGTATTTTAAAAATACCTTATTTTGAACCCGTGCGATACACATATATATTCATAAGTAACTTACTTGAGTATATAGCATGCCACAACTCCCATTGCAAATACTATATCAAGGAAAGTGGCTATCATGGCATATATCAAACTATCCATTGTGGATGCATAAGGGAACTTGGTCATCTCAGCCTTCTACTGATCCCAGGAGGCATATTCCATGGTGGATTCCGTGCCACGGTGGATTCCGTGAGGTTTTACAGTGGATTCCGTAAACTTAGATGACCGGGGCTCATACACAAAGAGGATTCTTTGTGCGAGAAGTTGATGGGGACGCCTGTCCTTTTCGGGCGTTTCATTAATTTAGTGTGTACATGGGTGATTCCATAGCGGGTGATTCTGCAAAATGCATATTAAATTAATAAACGTTTATGAGTTTAGAGTGCGCACTCGTAATAAATTAAGGTTAGGATTTATTTCTAACCAGTTGATTTATTTATGTAGCTGAAGACTGCTAGGTATTCACTTTTTTCGGTTTAATTGTATTATTTTACTAACGATTGTGAATGCTTCAGTTGATGTGTAGAGATAGCAGCAGTGGCGGAGGAAAGCATTGGAGTTTAGCGAGTATTCGATCTGTGGACTATATTTTGATAGGCGCTACGCCTATATTTTGTTATGTCTATTGAGACATTGATTATTGATTATTATTTTGTATGCGCCTATGCGCACGGATATGTTATTTATATTTGGACATTGAGATTGGGCGTGCCAGGCTCTATGGGCACCGTCCATTAGCTTTATTTTCCTATTTTTGTAGAAAGTAAACTCAAAAGCTAAAAGCTTGTCATATTTTTGTAAATTGGGCTATTATTGAGCATGAAGATTGAAATATACATAAAATACATGCTTTGTGAAGCGCTCACACAAGGCATGGGGGAGATTGAACCCAATTTGTCTCTTGTCTCTTGTCGTGCATGCTTTTACATTGTTTTTTGTGCAAAAAGGTAGAGTTCATTGTTATTGGGGACCTTCCGGGATTCACTACGTGAGCATACTCCGTCCGATCTGCGCACCAGTGGTATTAGAGCGGAGCAGAGATCAAGAGCTTCCAATCGCTACCAATCTCGGGCGAAGGCGGAGCTCCAGGAACGAACGGGCTCTACAGTCAATCTCATCGCGAACCGTCGATACAGGCAGACTTCTGGCGATCAAGAACCCCTGTTTCTACTGTCAGATCGCGAAGGACCAGGCTCTGCAGGCGGAGGACCACGCATACACCTCCTTCATCAAGTCATTGAAAACAGAGATAAGCTCTCCTCATAATCAAGTTAATTATCACATCAAAGCTTAATCTTAAGCTTAGGAAGCTTCATTAATCAAATCGTGGGCAAAACGGCATCATCCGTGATTTTCGGCGCAAAAACGGCCCCCCCCACGAAAATTGACGCCGCCTTGTTCATCCTCCATTAAGCTTATTATGCTTAAGCTTAATCACTTAAGCTTAAGTCATTAAGCTTTCACCAAATCACACAGGGCAGACAAGTCGATAAACTCCGGGTCCTGCATTGCAAAAGTCAAGTTCTACAAGTCAAGTGGAATCAAGTTCTGTAAGTTCTGCAAGTCGGCCTAAGTTCAGCAAGTCAGCAACTCTGTAAGTCTGCTAAGTCTGCAACTCTGCAAGTCAGACTAAATCAGAACTGACTAGTGCTTAAAACTCCTAGAAGACTTGTTCCTATGCAAAAACTCTGAACTGGAAAGTTGTTCGTGGCAAGGTGTTCTACCTATCTACAAGTTCGTTGAAGTACTTTCAGCAAATGGCTACAGAAAAATTGCATATTTTCTGAAAATATACAAAGAAATACCCAAAAATACATAGCCTTGTAACCCCGAATTTGAGCTACGCTCATCCCGCTAACCTGATTTTGAGTGAGAAAGGTTTATTGAGTTTTACAGGATGACTACCCCACATATGGATGATCCTATGACTGAAGACGACTTACCTGAGCCTACCATGGAACAAAAGTTGGATCTAATCATGCTGCAATTGGAAGAAGAGCGAAGGGCTAGGCAAGCACTGCAAGCGCAATTGACAAAATTACAAAGAGCATCCACCGACAAAGAAGAACCTCAAGCTGAAGATTTGATTCGCCGTACCATCGACGCCACTCTTGAAGCACAAACCATTCGCAAGGAATCAAAGATAAGTAAACGAAGTTTCAAGTTTCGCACTTTCAATGGTATACGAGAAGGAAAGATTGTTTTATCATTCATTAGCCAGTTTGATGACTATTTCCATGAGGAAACTTATCCCGAAAAAGATAAAATCAAGTGTGTTACTAACCATCTGATAGACAGAGCATCACTTTGGTGGACTGTAGTCCGCAAGAGCGGAAGATTTCAAGAAGAAGTTCATGCAGAATTTCCTTCCACCGCAATTTCAGGAGAAGGCTATCAAGCAATGGGATTTACTTCAACAGCGAGATCGTGAGCCTATTCCACAGTATACAGAGCGTTTTTGGAATGCACTCCTACAGCTATGCATGCTTGAAGACGTACCAGAGACGACACATAAGCAGAAGTATATGTCTGGACTTCTTGGACATTACTACGCTGAAGTGAACATGTTCAAGCCTGCTACCCTTGAAGACGCCATTTCACTAGCTCACGACACTGAAGATAAGTTACGCGGAAGAGACAGACGACCACAGCAATTCCAAGCCAACGGTAATTATGGATCTAAACAATTCAATTCCAATTTTAGAAGGTTTAATCCAGGTCGTTTCTCATCACCATCTTTCCGCAAGAATTGGCCTAAACCACCTGCATTACCCTCCAATGTCAATCCAAATTCAAAGCCTATTCCACAACCAAATCCAAATGTACCCAGACTTCCAGCCATTGCAAATAATGTAACCAAAGCCAAGCCAATAGTATGCTATAAGTGTCACCAGCCAGGGCATCTCGTAGCAAATTGTCATTCAAAGAAGCCACCAGCACATATCAACTATCTTGGAGCCATGGACGAAGACGAGCATGAGGATATGCCAGATTTCACTGAAGATGAGGATGATCCTACTACTACTTCCGACACTTTACCAGGTATGCCTACTCCACATTCATTGTTGACTATGAAATGTATGGTGCATGGAAAGGAAAGAACTATCTTGCATGATGACGGTAGTACTCATGACTTTATTTCAGCAAAATTGGTAAAGGAATTGAAATTACATACAGTACCTATGCATTATCGCATAAAAGCTGCATTTTTAGGCACTAGGTACAATGGCACACAAGAAGTACAAGATTTAGAAATCCAAATTGGTGCATACATTGAAAGAAGAAATTTCTTAGTTGTCCCATTACAGTCAAGTGACATTATTTTAGGAATGCCATGGAGACACCAGCATAATCCAAATATAGATTATTCCACGCACACAATGAATATTAATTTTCAAGGAAAATCTATTATGGTATGCATGCATCTCATATTTTTCCACTGCTTTCGCATACTCAAGCAAAACGTGCACTACGCAAGAATACTAAATCATATCTCATTTGGGTGAATGAATTGCATGCAAAGGAAAATCATATGCACCCTAGGCATAAGGAATTTCTTGCATATTTTAAGGACTGTTTTGCAGAAGACCTACCACCCGGTTTACCACCTTCACGTCCAGAAGACCATAAGATTGATCTAATACCTGGCACACAACCACCTTGCAAAGCACCATATAGGCACAATCAAATAGAGAAAAAAGAAATCCAGAGTCAAGTCGAAGAATTACTAAATAGAGGCTTAATTCGACCTAGCACTTCTCCATTCGGTGCACCTGTACTCTTAGTCAAGAAAAAGAATAATACCTATCGTATGTGTATTGACTACCGAGCATTAAATAAGATCACTGTAAAGAATAGGTATCCTATACCTAGAGTTGATGACCTTATGGACAAACTGCAAGGATCTTCTATATTTAGTAAAATTGACCTTAAGTCTGGATATCATCAGGTGAGGCTAGATAAATCTGACATATTTAAGACCGCATTCAGAACACAGTTTGGCCATTACGAATTCTTAGTCATGCCATTCGGATTGACTAATGCACCTGCTACTTTTAGTAGAATGATGAACCGTATCTTTCTGAAATATCAGTATTGTGTGATTGTTTTCTTTGATGATATTTTGGTGTTTAGTCAAAGTGAAAAAGAGCATTATGAGTATTTATCATTAGTTTTTCAATTACTGAAAGAAAATCAATTGTTTGCAAATCCTGAAAAGAGTGAATTCTTTAAGACAGAAATAGAATATTTAGGTCATATTGTATCAAAAGAAGGAATTAAAGTTGATCCTAAGAAAATTGATGCAATATTGCATTGGCCTGTTCCTAAAAATGTACATGAATTATGCTCATTCCTTGGTCTTGCTAGTTTCTATAGGAAGTTTGTACGTAATTTCTCATTACTTGCTTTACCATTAACAAAACTTCTTAAGAAAGGAATTGTTTATCAATGGACTAAAACTCAGCAGAAATCCTTTGATTTACTGAAACGTGAATTAACTAATGCCCCTGTTCTACAATTGCCTGACTTTAACAGACCATTCTTTCTAGTTGTGACCGATGCTAGCGGATCAGGAATAGGAGCCGTACTAATGCAAGAAAATCATCCAATAGCATATTCTAGTTCTAAGTTGAAACCCTCTGAGCTGAAATATTCCACTTATGACAAAGAACTATTAGCAGTTGTTCAAGCATTAAAACAGTGGAAGCACTATTTAATGGGTTCAGAATTCATGATAAAGACTGACCAGCAAAGCATTAGACATCTACTTAGCCAACCCCAAATTTCTGACCGTCATATCAAATGGGCTTCCTTCATTCAAAGCTTTCATCCTATCATTCAATACCAACCTGGAAAACAAAATGTAGTTGCTGATGCATTGAGTAGAAGACCTGCAATTCATAATATTTCTATTATATATTTTGATTCTTTGATTGCTATGAAAGATACATATCACCAGGATATTACTTTTCATTCTGATTGGCAAAAATTAGTTCAAAATAATTTTATTCCTGTTGATTCATTGTCATATAATGATGGATTTATGTTTTTTGAAAAGAGACTGTGTGTTACTATTCCATTCCGATCTTTTGTTTTGAATGAAATTCATTGTCCCCCATATCAAGGTCATAGAGGTATCATATCTACATTACGCATGTTAACTGAAGATTTTTATTGGCCGCATATGGATGCAGATGTATCTAATTTGGTTTCTGAATGTTTGATTTGTCAAAGAATAAAGAGACATCATGGTAAACAGTATGGATTACTAATGCCTTTGTCTATTCCATCTAAACCTTGGGAACATATTTCTGTGGATTTCATTACTGGTTTACCAAATACTAAATCTAACCATGACATGATTTGGACAATTGTAGATAGATTTAGTAAGCAAGCATATTTCATTGCATGTAAGAAAACTTTAACAGCATCACAAGCAGCACAGTTATTTTTGAAAACTGTTTTTACTAACCATGGATTGCCAAAAGTGATTATTTCAGATCGAGATTCTAGATTTTGTAATAATTTTTGGATTATACTATTTGCAAATCTAGGCACAAAGATTGATTTCTCATCTGCATTTCATCCAGAAACAAATGGACAAACAAAAGCCACAAATAGCACCATTTTAGATCTTTTACGTGCATACACTATCTCTAAACCTCAGACATGGGATACTCATTTGCATTTATTACAATTTGCATACAACAATACACCGCACACATCTACAAAGAAAGCACCTTTTGAAGTTATTTATGGATATAGATTATCTACACCTGTTGCATCTTTGTCTAATAGAATTCAGACTGCTGATGATATTGCTACTATGCATAATAGTATTTTTGATGAGGTTAAGGATATGATTGCTAAAGCCCAACAATCATATACCAAACAAGCCAACAAGAAAAGACAAGCCATGAATTTCAAAGTTGATGATTATGTTTGGCTTAGAATAGAAAAGCGTAGATTACAAAGTGTAGATAGACATCCAGTTGTCAAATTAGCTCCTAGATTTTATGGACCATTTAGAATCATTCATAAGATTAATGATAATGCATTCAAGTTAGAATTGCCATCTCATTGGAAAATTCACAATACATTTCACATTAGTTTATTGAGACCATTTAGAGGCCAATTACCTATCCACCCTGTTTATGAAAACCCACCTTTACTAGAGGAAGAGACTGAAATACTTCAACCAGAAGCCATCACAGACACTGACTACATGACCACTAGAACTGGCTGAAGGTATTCTAGATATCTAGTAAAATTTAAGAACCATCCTGTAGAGGAAGCACAATGGATGCACGCTAGAGACTTAAATGCTTTCCCCACTCTGTTAGCTCCACATTGAGCTAATAGCAATTGAGGTCAATTGCTATCCCACCCCGGGGGTATGATGCCAGGAGGCATATTCCACGGTGGATTCCGTGCCACGGTGGATTCCGTGAAGTTTTACGGTGGATTCCGTAAACTTAGATGACCGGGGCTCATACACAAAGAGGATTCTTTGTGCAAGAAGTTGATGGGGACGCCTGTCCTTTTCGGGCGTTTCATTAATTTAGTGTGTACATGGGTGATTCCATAGCGGGTGATTCCGCAAAATGCATATTAAATTAATAAACGTTTATGAGTTTAGAGTGCGCACTCGTAATAAATTAAGGTTAGGATTTATTTCTAACCAGTTGATTTATTTATGTAGCTGAAGACTGCTAGGTATTCACTTTTGTCGGTTTAATTGTATTATTTTACTAACGATTGTGAATGCTTCAGTTGATGTGTAGAGATAGCAGCAGTGGCGGAGGAAAGCATTGGAGTTTAGCGAGTATTCGATCTGTGGACTATATTTTGATAGGCGCTATGCCTATATTTTGTTATGTCTATTGAGACATTGATTATTGATTATTATTTTGTATGCGCCTATGCGCACGGATACGTTATTTATATTTGGACATTGAGATTGGGCGTGCCAGACTCTATGGGCACCGTCCATTAGCTTTATTTTCCTATTTTTGTAGAAAGCAAACTCAAAAGTTAAAAGCTTGTCATATTTTTGTAAATTGGGCTATTATTGAGCATGAAGATTGAAATATACATAAAATACATGCTTTGTGAAGCGCTCACACAAGGCATGGGGGAGATTGAACCCAATTTGTCTCTTGCCTCTTGTCGTGCATGCTTTTACATTGTTTTTTGTGCAAAAAGGTAGAGTTCATTGTTCTTGGGGACCTTCCGGGATTCACTACGTGAGCATACTGCGTCCGATCTGCGCACCATCTACTCATGTGAGTGGGGATAGTTAGCCTGACTGACCCTCACATGAAAAGGTAAAGGACAACAAATATGCTTATCATTTTATATATGAATTCACTCAAGCACCTTCTATACATACATCTACTATGATTGGTAAAGGAGACCCTTAAAGCAACCACGCATGATAGACATATTAAGAAATGCGAGACTTGCCTCATGTCCTTCATCTCAAAGCTCTTCTTGAACTGAGTCTTCGATGCATCCACTCATAATCATCATGATTTCTCTTGGAAATCAACATATAATCGACAAAAAGTACCAAGATAATAAGGTTGTCTCATCGGGAGCCTTCTTCATATAAATGCATAGATCCATGTCACTGCGAGTATATCCTTGGGAATGCATGAAAGCATAAAACTTATATTGTCATTCTCTAAGTGCCAGCTTAAGGCCATAAAGGCTCTTTCTCAACTTGCACACTACATGTTCCCTACCCTTTTCCATAAAGCCATTAGGCTGTTGCATATAGATATCCTCATATAAGTCCCCATGCAAAAAATTTGTTGTTATATCCATCTGATAAAGATCCAAATCTAACTATGCAACCAATGCCAAAAACCAAATGTAGGGTAGTCATTTTGATTACAAGAGAAAGACTTCATCAAAGTCAACACTATGCTCCTACTTAAAACTTGTAGCAACTAATCTAGTCTTGTATATTGGCTTGGGGCATCGAAGGGTACTCTTCAACTTGCACATCCACTTATATGGTAATGCATGTTTTTCACTGGTAGGAAAAGGAACTAAATCCCATGTATGATTTTTCTATAGTGAATCAAAATCAAACTACATGGCCCTCTTCCAAAAGTGGCTAGCACCTTTTTGTATGGCCTCCTAAAAAGGGACTTACTAGAATCTATCATAATAAGATAGTCCATGGAGGGTGAAAACTAATAAAATTGATGTCTATCTCTAGTAGATCGTCTCAAAATGGGATATGGGACATATACATCCTATTCAATATCATGATCGTGGACCAGTAGAACATTAATTATAGACTATCTAGCTGGCTATATGGTAACAAGAGGCTCCTTTTGAAAGATCACCCTGTGTACGTCAACTACTTGCTCAAGCTACTTATGCAACTTCTCCTCATGGAAAAAAATATCATGGTTGTGGATAACCTTACAAGCCTGCGAATCCCATAGGTGGTAGCCCATGTTAGTACATCCCCTTAACCAAGAAATATGGATTTCATTGACTTAAGATCCAAATTATTGCATTTTTCCTTGGGTACATGATGGTAGAAAGCTTCAAATCCAAAGACTCTAAGATGTACATAGAGGGGAGTTTTTTTATACTATACCTCCTTTGCAGCTTGACAACCAATAGAAATGCATAGGGGATCTATTTATCAAATGTATGGTAGTAGTAATTGCATTAGCCCAAGAATACTATAGTAAGCCTATATGACTAAGCATACTTTTGACGCATTCCTAAACGGTACTCTTGTTCATGTGCTTAGCAATAAACACAATACTAGTGAGTTTGGGAATCTCCCAATTCCCATTTTTTGAATACTAAAAAGGTGGCACCCACATAACATGGCCATAACATTCTCAAAACTATATGATGTGATCTATCATTGGAAAGCGCTTGAAAAATGGAATCTATTGAGCTATAGAGCAATGAATTTGGAGTTATAGTGTTCAAGTTATGACAAATCCAAAGATTTGACCACATGTCCCAAACTTATGGGAAATTTCCATATTCCCCAATATGGTGTTAATACCATTTTGGGGTAGAATGTATGAGGTGGAAAATTGATGCTTGATACCTCTCTCATAAAAAAACTATTCAAATGCTTTAGGAACATACTCATCCCCATTTCAACTTATACTCAGACTGGTTCTCAATGAAAGCAAGTCAATGCTAAATGTAGATAAGACATCAAGTTTTTTATTAATAGAATATGCCTAGAACTTATGTGAATAATTATCAATGAACACAATAAATTACTTCTCTCCACCAAATTACTGTAAGACATGGAACTACATATATTAGAATGCACAAGATCCAAAGGCTCACCCATATGTGTAATGCTAGACTTCTTATGAGAAAGGCGGATTTGCCTGCCATACAGACAATGATCACAAGAATCAAGACATTTGTAATCAAGAGCTTGAAGATACGACAAATAAGTGAGCATTTTCATTCCCTTTAAGGACATATATCCAAAGAAACAATGAAATATGTGGTATGTCAATCAAAACATGGTCAAGAGACCCAAATACAAATAAAGGATAGAGATTTCTAGCCTTGTTACCTCCGAAAAAAACAAGGTTTCCATGGGTAATCTTCCATGTGGAATCACTAGAAGATACCTAATAGCATGTATCATCTAATTATCTAGCAGATATAAGGATTTTGATCAAAGCCAATACATAATGTACATTATATAAAATAAAAGAGCTACTTGAAGGAAACTAAAGCTATACATTTCCAATGCCAACAATAGCCAATGTCAACTAGTCACACAAAACCTATTATATTGTGAGAAGATTAAAATCAATCTCTATGCGGGATAACATGAAAGGAAGCTCTAGAATTAAGTAGCCAACATTGAGAATATGTAGATGAAGTATCACTCAAATGACAAGCATCAAGAGAGAAAGCTACTAATACTCATCATCTAACTTTGACTGCACTACATTTGTTGCTTCAATCTTTACATTGGACTTACAAGGGACAATGTTGCAATCATTAGAATTTTCTTGCACTTTGCTCTTGCCTTTCTCTTTGCACTTATCATCACACATCTTATAGCACTGTTGTTGAATATGACCTTGCTTCCTCTAGTAATGACATGTTAGAGAGGACTTACAACCATGGGACTTGCTATGAGACTACTCGCAAGATTGAGACATCTGTGAGTAAATACTTAAATGACTGAGATAATCAAGATCTAATCAGCCCAAAAGCCCTTTCAAAGCATCAACACATCATCCTAGCATTGCAAACATTTCCCATAACCATCAATAGATCATAAACCAATCAAATGCTTGTTGTCCAAACCAAAACTATTCTATTTTGTGCAAAATTGAATAAAAAACTACACAAAATCACCTCTATATCTATGACTACTTAGATATGTAGCTCTTGTCTTGATCTTTGTTTGTAGTTCTCAAATATGTAGCTCTCTTCATGCTCTTTGTTTGTAGCTCTATGAGTACTTCCATATGAATCCAAAATCGCAAAAATTATAGCCAAAATACAAAAGTGCTCTCAAGCTACAATAACTAACCATGACTTGTGCAATGTGCTCTATATCTATTCAAAATGGATAGAGTGGCTTCTTCTTAGCTCAATAACCACTGAAGAAGGCTCAACTAAGCCTTGGAAAGCTCCTTGATAAGCTCAGAAAAGGAAACACTCAATGCATACATGCCTTGGGATGAAGAAACAATGGCTGCCATAGAATCTTGCATCAAAGCTTTGAATCTAGACTGAAGAAAGGAATGAAGAAGCTCCTTAGATGCCTACTCTATGCCACTTGAAAGGTGGGACCTAAGTGGAAGCACACAAGTGGAAGCAAGATGAAGGCAAGAACTATGGCTGATGGAGCAAGAGAGCAAGAGAGAGAGATACATTATTGTGGGAACTCCAGCTGTCACAATGTGTGATTGACCTTCCCTTATTCAATAGTCACTAAAAAAATAAAGAATAAAGTGACAACGATGGATGCCTACCACCTATAGTGTATAGGTGTGTGGTCACAATGTGTGTTGTAAATATAGGGTGGCATAAGCACATGCACCTTTACCCCCAATACCTCTTTCAATCTTTACTATAAATATCAAATGGGACTTATGTATATATTCTAAAATATTACATTTTTAGTCCAACCAAGAGGATAAAACTTTGAGCATTTCTCATTAATTAGTCCTTAAATACTTTGCTAGTTATTATAGGGAAAATATTAGATATATGTTAAGTTTTGATTTTTAATAAGTATGGATTGGTTGATTTCTCTAACTTATTTTCATTTTTCTAACAATGTAAGGCATGGTAGGGACAACTAGAGTGGGACATGAACTAGTATGCATGTTTATACTTTTATAGGTTGTTCCACAAAAGCACCAATGCTTAGCATGATCAAGTTAGATAGGAAAACATGAAGTGTCAACGCTTGCACATTGATGTTGCAAGTCCACAAAAAGCACCAATGTCTTGTTAAAGGTTGGAATGGCCAAAGGATTATCCATTACATAGCTAGCTTCTCAAGGCTACCCCTTTCATAGCTAAAATGAATCAATATGTGCATAATAGAGTTCTCATGATGGACAAGTTTCACAACCTAATTAACTAAAGTCCAATGTTCTATTCATCAACCATCATTTAAAGAAGATGCCAATGCAAATTGAAAATATCAAGCACATCCAATGTATTGTTGCATGATCACTAGGCATAAGCAATAGTATGATGGCATGCTAGCATTTGGCATCTTAGATGCAAGAGTCCTACTATACACACTATTAACATGATACCCAAGAGTCCTACTATACACCCCTTCTAATTGTGTACCAAGCATCACTAATTACAAAAGAGACATGATACCCAAGGGAGATGAGGCAACCCTAACCTTAATTTTCATGTATTTAAAGGATGACAAAGAGTAGAATAGGCTATTTATCTATGTACAATTTTTTTAACTTTCCTCCTTTCTTTTCATTGTGAGAGAGCAAGAGAGTTCAGAGAGACTCCTAAAATCAGGCATCCCTAGTCATGATTATATCCTTCGTGAATCATGATGGATAGATTGTAATGCCAACTCAAGGAATCCTTGAATTACAACCTAAGAGAATACTAGAAGCCAGGAAGTAGCCCCTTAGAAACCAAATTATTCATGAATTCCTTATGCAATGGATAGATTTTCCAAAAGAAGATGCAACATGGATTAAGGAGTCCATCCTCTAGGAAGACCATTCCAAGTTTTTAATGAGATGAGGATATCTCAATTTTCATAAGGGCAATAGAATGTATTATACCAGGTTCTCTCTAAGCTACGTGCAAGTTCTTTTAATATACATCTTTCTATCAAGTTACCTTGAAAAATCTTGAAATTTTGCAATGCTTATGCTCCAAATATTTAAGTGGCATTGATGAAAAAATTATCTAAGACTTTCCATGTTCAAACTATATGAAGCATGCCTTTGATTTGATTCATTCGGGAAACAAATCCTCTAATGTGTAGGGACTAAGACATAGCCTGCATAATTAATAAAGTGAAAAAAAAGGGGTCCTAAGGTTTAATTGCTACATGGGGACTAAGGGGAGTATTGGAGGGTATGAGGTGACCACCCTTTAAAAAAAAAGAAATTTTAAATCTCTCCCTTATCAAGCAGAGCATGGCCTCGACTAGAAGCCCAAACCATCAATATTGACTTTAGTAGCATAGTAATGGAAGATGATGGATTAGTCATAGATTATGGTAGATGGACTTCATGACACCATGGGCACTAGAAGCTATAAAAGGAGGAGAGAAGAGTTGTTGTGTTTAGCACCTCTTCATTTGTGTTTAGCACCTCTTCATCCTTCTTCGACTCTTTGTTTTGGTCGTGACCTTTCACGTTCTCTAAGGTTACCTTATATTCTTCCATTTATTGTATTGTTGTCATGGTAGATGTGATTGTCTAGCCCATTGCCATGTATTTTCCTAAGTGATTACCCTTTGGGATGTACCTCATACTCTGAGCCCATTTTGAACCCTATAATGCATTGTTGGAATATATGAGCACTCCTCTTTCTTTGATTAAGTATTGTCTTGGCTAGAGCATATGCTAGTCTATTCTTTCAATATGTTGTATTGTTGAGCCCTTGATGCTAGCATAACCTTGTGTCAAGTTTCAATATGATAAGGCTTTGCTATCTTACAAATCTGGTGCAACGTGCTTGCACTTGCCAACCACAATCAGAACTTGGACCCGATTACACATGCCAACCATGTTAATCTTTCCCATGTGCATAGGCCTACATGCACACACACTCTCAAGTCCACTAGAGGACATCTCACCTATGTTCTCATGGTGGTTTGGGCTTGAGTAGCGACATTGAATTTCGTCTCTTGAGGCTATTTCATTCCTTAATGATGATAATTTTTTTGCAGAGTGGTCCATTCCGCACCCCACAAATAGCACTTGTACTCTATTCCTAGACCTCGAGAGGTACATCTAGGTCTAGCAATTGCTCTTGTGATGTTGTTAAAGCTATCAAGGTGGTTATTTGTGTCAACTAAACTAGTCGTGGTTTTATCCATTCTACCTTATCATATCCCAGTCCCCAAATGAATTTCATTTTAGGCATAAATTTCATTTTTGAAGGTTCTTGGCTCATGAATTCAAGGACCCAAATGCCTTTCTTAGGCTATTCAAGGTGGCACATAAGGTCAAATTCCATGCCTAAGTGGATCCCACCCATAAGGTGGTCATATTAGATTCATGGATGCAAAAAGAGACAATAGCTTGGCTCTTGGCACAAAACAACTCGGAAAAATTTGATGATGTTTGAGTAGCATTCTAATTTTGGTTTGAGCCTAGACAGATGTCCAAAAGCTAGAGAGACTACATAGGCTAAAACAAGGTGATGCCACAATCCAAAGCTTTATAGCTCATTTTAAGGTCTTGAGAGGATGTGTTGAGAAACATCGACCTAGAATGAGATCAACTATGGTGGATGCAAGTCAAACACATGATACATTATCAAAATGAGGAATTGTAACTCAAGTGAATTAGGGTCCAAGATAGATTAGCTTGGACTCATAAACACAATCTTGAGTGACTCAAACTGATTGTACCATTTCATAGAAATGAGTGTCAAGTAAATGCCTTTATAGCTTTTTGGATAATACCGCTTTTCGTCTCTATGCTTATGGGATTTTGGACATCTCTTCCTAAAGTTACTAGATCATACATCTTGTCATCTCTCTCATACAAAGCCTCTTATGGGCAAGCCTCTATACCATGCATCATTTTCTATTGTCAACAGCCCCCCTCAAATGATGAGTTCCTACACCTACTGGCATTTGCCCCCCCTACATGAAAACATAGACTAGGAGACTAGCACTTTGGAAGCCTTAGTTAGGTCAAGCTTGAAACTTTACGTTTTTGGTAGGGTTCGTTACATCCACTATGGGAAGCAAATCCACTAAGAGAATACAAGATCCATGATGGAGAAGTTTTGCAAAACATTTTGTTTGTAGCAGTATAAAGTATCTTCTTCTTCATGCTTCTTTGGCATTCTTTGAACTTCTTCTTTGTCTTCATGCTCATTTTCTTTATTATGCTTCTTATCCCTTTTGTTGGTGCGCGGTACTTCTCTTTTTGCTTCAGTCTTCTTGACACAGTCGTTTTGCTTCATGCTTTTGCAAGTGAACACAGTGATGGGTACATGGGCTTGGTTTGACAAGCTCTCATACATGAGATGAATTTTGGGATACATGAATTTTTGGATTTTATTGGGCTCAATGGATAGACAATCATTGAAAGGGCTTGACATGGCATTGGATTTTCTTTTGAAGCTGGACATATGTGCACGGTGTAAACAAATCATGTGAAATGTGGGAAGATCTTATTGTGAGTATACTAGGGCAATGTCTAATCCCTGGTACAAGGTGCTTCACAAATATTGAAAAGGTACACAATGCTAGTGTCAAAGGAAACTTGATGGTAAGTGTGAATGGTATCTAGTTTCAATATACTACAGATGTTCAACAATCCAACACAAGCAGCATGAATCACTACTAGAGAACTTAATCCGTTGATCAATGCTTTGAAGTGTGAATGCACATCAAAAGAACTAGCTTGAGTGTGAAAGGAGAGATTTAATCATAAGGTTTTCTTTTTTCAACCTAAATTTTAGACTTTACGAAAGAAAGGAAACAAGGATAATGTCAAGCAATAAGTGACGAATGTGGTGAGCTACTTTAGCAAGTGGCGTTATTCCTATTGCTGGTCATGGTTTTGCAGGTACCGCCTTCTCATAGCACCTTCAACTGGTGGCTAGTTTTGTAGCTTTTCTTCTACCACTCCACCACTAAGGCAGCAGGAAATCTATTACTCCCCTGTAGCCCAAGTTACCTAGTGGGTAATTTCTCACAAAGATATTGCAGAGCCATCGCCATGTCTTCTCTATAGCTGCTGGACAACAACTAGAGTTTGGCAGAAGAAAGAGAGGCTGACAATGGTCAGGGAAAGGCTTCCACAAAGGGAACTGAGTTGGTTTTGTAGAAGCGTATTGCTAAGCTACGAGCCCAAGAGATGTGTAGAACCTTGGAAGATATCATGTATCCTTTATCTTTTCTCTGTTTGTTAGAGAGCTACTTCAGACTTGATTACCACACATTGAAACTTAAGCCTTGAGCTCTTTCTAGAACCACCTCTTCTTTCTTTTCTCTCTTTATCTAAAACCAAAAAGTTGACCCCTTGCTTAGCACCTCCAATGGGAATCTTGAACCACGTTTCTTGAGTAGCACCTCCTTCCTTGAGCTCCTTTACCTCATACAAGCAATGGATGTGTGGATGGCTTGAAGAAATTGAGATGGAAATAGGATTTTGATGGCATGTACAAGGATAAAAAATTGAAATAGGAAGGATTTAAAGTATGCAAGGAAGAAGTAAGATGCGTTCACTAGCTATGTAGCTCAACAACCATGGCTCTAATACCATGTTGAGAAACACGGACCTAGAACTAGATCAACTATGGTGGACGCAAGTCAAACACACGATACATTATCAAAATGAGGAATTGTAACTTAAGTGAATTAGGTTCCAAGATAGATTAGCTTGGACTCATAAATACAATCTTGAGTGACTCAAACTAATTATACCATTTCATAGAAATGAGTGTCAAGTACATGCCTTTATAGCTTTTTGGATAGTACCACTTTTCTTCTCTATGCTTATGGGACATATTTGCTATTCTCAATAGGATGTATCTCCCAAAACATCCAACCCATTGGTGAAATTTTGCACTCTATATATGTGCAAGGCTTGAACTAGGATATTTGCAAATCTTTTGCTCTAAAATATAATTTTTTTAATAGTCTAGAGTATTTCTATCATCACACTAGCCAAGTAGAGATGTTTTTGGCTTTGGAGAAGCCAAAATAAGGGAGGAAATTGGCCAAACCTTCTTACAAATCCCATCATATGGAACCTAGTGACTTCGATATGGATTCAAACCCAAATGAATAGAGTAGCACCAAGAAAGAGGACTCTAAGGAAGAGGATTGTGAGAAGCCCAAAAAACCCAAGAGAAAGGAACAGGTCCACAAACCCTCAAAGGGCACCTGAAAATTTTCCATCAAAATCCTGTAGTGTACCAAGTGTAGTAATCTAGGTAACTTGGCTATCAATTTCAGTCTTAATTAGTGGTGGTGTGGCATTTTCCATATGGCTACCCACAATATAGAAATCTATCGGTATAATGCTCGGATTCAGGAGGATGGGACAAGTTGGGACTTGGCAAAGTACGAGAGGAGTGTAGCTGGCCCATTGGAATAAACCTAGATCGTAAGCTACAATGGTTTTAGCAATGGCTTACGGACAACAAGACCATCCAAGAACCAAGGAGGACAAGGAAGAAATTGTTGAGAATCAGCAATCACACTCACTAAACAGCCACTTTGTATGGAGCTTCAGGGTCAAGGACATGCAGGCTAACTTATCCCATATGCATAATGGTGCCTACTGCAGTTTCCTACTTTCCTATAAAGCATTGTACTTGCTTCCTTTCTTAATGCAATGATAGTACTCTTTTCATTTCAGTAAAGTGTCAATGTCATTGTCCACATACACAAGATTGTGTTTATGAGTCCAAGTCTCAATCTTGGAACCTAATTCACTTGTGTAATAAACAGTGTCCTTTCCATCATGAGTCTACACTTCTTTTTCCATCCTCCATAGCTTCCAGTTTTGCCATGCTCTAGATCCCGCATTTCTCACATGGTATCAGAGCCCAGTTGGGCATGGCATTGCTTCTCCAGCCTCTCTTGATTCCTCTCAACCTCAATCTAGCTCAATGTCAGCTCATGACTTCATCTCCCAACTCTACTCTCACTGAAGCTTCCATGGCAGCCATAGCCAGCAGCACCCTGTCAGATTGAGCTGCTTATATCTCACTCCACAGGTCAAATCTCTTGGAGCTTCCTTCTGGAAAAGTATTCCCCAACTCACAAAGCTTCCCTGTATCACATCAATCCAGGACATTGGACCATTTGGAGCTCAGCATTGTGAAAATTCTCAGTCACTGCCATAGTCTTCAACTGTGACCTGCAGGACATACCCTCCATGGAGCCTTCATATCTCTCTCTGTAGAGCATATCTTCAGGAACTTTCTTCTAGACATATCTTCCTTCACTCAGGACGCTCCCTCCTGGCACAACAAACAACCACATTGGCAAGCTACAACCCTGGCATTGCACAAATTCAACGTCGCTGCCCCAAACTGCGCCGAATCTGTTCGCGCCCCCTGCGTGCTGCATACTGTCTACGATCTTGACGATTATGATAGGGCTTTGATAGCCCATGAAGTCAGCTTCCTAGGCATGTAAAATTTTTTTAAAATGATCAAGTATAGCTCCTGCAATGTTGAAAAAACCAGGCCCCTGTCTCAGAAACCCTAATTCCACCATAGCCAAAATTTCTCAAGCTTTTTTTTCTCAGTTTTTCTTTCTCCTGACACTCAACCCAAGTCTCTGTCACTCTAATCCATTGACCCAGCATCAAATCAGGGAGGGGAAGGACCTGAGAAGATTGAAGAACGACCGAACGATCCCAAACAAGAAGAATCAAAAATCAAGCTCAACATCAACACTGACATAGTGTGTTTTCACACTGTCATTAACTGTGTCTCTTGACACACTGCATTCTGCTCTTCTACTGATAAAATCTCAGAATTCTGGTGTTGATTTGCTGCTGATATTGCAACCTCAACATGGGAAAAGACTCTCCGAATGCTCGATTCAAAGGAGTCGGGTTTCACACCTGGCAAACCCGCATCAAGCTCATCTTGATGAAAAAGGGTCTCTGGGCCATCACAAATGGCAAAGAGAAGAAACCTCAGGACGCGGACCTTGCAACTACTTGGCAAAAGAATGATGACAAAGCCCAGGCCATTATCAAACTGGAGCTAGACAACAGTTATATCCATTATGTGGATAACTATGAGACCTCATAGGATACATGGAAAAGACTTGACACCCTATTCGGTGCACAATCTAAATCATCAAAGTATGGTCTCCTGATTGAGTTCTTCAGGCTTGAAATGAAGTCCAGCACATCACTTGCCACACATCTCAATTACATGGAAGGACTCCTAACCCAACTTGCACGAATCAACATTAAAATGGATGAAGATGTTTGCATCGGTGTTCTACTTAAAAGTTTGCCTCCTGAATATAATAATGTATCAACAACTTTAATCAACATGCCAAATCCTGAACTTGTTGATATCCAGACATCACTGTTAGAAGAAGAAAAGAAGCTAAAAACTAAAGAAGAACCAAGTACCTCTAGAGATGAGCATGCATTATATGTTGGCAACAGGTACAAAGGCAAGAAGGATCAGCTCTTCTGTGACTTCTGCAAAAGGACCAGACACACCGAGAAGTTCTGCCACGCAAGAAAGAGATCCCAAAAGGCCTATCTAGTCGCAGTCAAAGAAGAAGAAGAAAATGGAGCAAAGGAAGAAGAAGATGAAGATGAAGACCACCAGGATCGGAAGGACAAGACTCATCAGTCCTTGTACTCTCATAATTCTGATAGACTGTTTTAATAGCCTTGTATTTTCCTTGCCCTAATGCTTCCTGCCATAAGCTTTGTAAACTCCTTATGTAACTTGGCATTACAGTCCCTGTACACTTTGTGAGGCCCCTGTTACAGCCTCTGGATGTTCACCATGTTTATGATACCCACACTTAGCCTTTTCTGTGATAGCCTCTGGTGTTTTGCCATGTTTGTGGTATGCCCACACTTTGCAGGTGGTTCTCATTACAGCCTCTACACACTTTGTGCCTTTCTAGTTGTGATTGAGGAGGGGTGTTGAGAATCAGCAATCACACTCACTAAACAGCCACTTTGTATGGAGCTTCAGGGTCAAGGACATGCAGGCTAACTTATCCCATATGCACAATGGTGCCTACTGCAATTTCCTACTTTCCTATAAAGCATTGTACTTGCTTCCTTTCTTAATGCAATGATAGTACTCTTTTCATTTCAGTAAAGTGTCAATGTCATTGTCCACATACACAAGATTGTGTTTATGAGTCCAAGTCTTAATCTTGGAACCTAATTCACTTGTGTAATAAATAGTGTCCTTTCCATCATGAGTCTACACTTCTTTGTCCATCCTCCATAGCTTCCGGTTTTGCCATGCTCTAGATCCCGCATTTCTCACAGAAATTGGGGAGGCAATGGAGACTATCATCACCCCCCAAATAAACAATGTTGTTTTTGTATACAAGGAGGCCACTAGAGATCAAAGTGTCTCAAACCTTAGTAGTATGATGCTCAGAAGCAATAGAGTCAAGATTAGACTCCATCACCTTCTATCAATACAATGGAAATCAAAGAGTTACCTCTACATCAGTATGTGCATTCAAGGCATATTTATAGATATCCTTATCTATGCACTGTTCTTGAATAAAACATAACCTTTTTCTATTCAATATGTAAATAATCCCTTTATATAATTCCCTTCTATATGTACATTTTTTATAAAAATGGTATTTTAAAAGCACCTTATTTTGAACCCACGTGATGCACACATATATTCATGAGTAATTTACGTGAGAATCCTACCATTTTGGTCATCTCCCTATAGAGGTCATCAACAATGTTCTACTAGATAGTGGATCCCGAGTCAACATCATCACTGTGGCCACTTGCAAGGACTTTAGGCTAATGAATTGGGAGCCAACCCCCTTCTTGTTTTGAATGGCTAACAATAGAGAGTGCGGCCACTTGGCATCATCCTATCACTTCTCATTGAGATAGATACTGTATGATTTCTGATTATTGAGATATCGAGCTCCACTCGTGATATGCCAGGGTGACTATTGTGCATTTATGTCATCGACTTGTTGGCTGCAGATGCGGTTGGTACACTGCCCATGAATAATAGCTAGATGACAGCTATCCTTATCTACTCTAGTTCATGGCTCAGTTAGTATGCCACCTTAGTTAGTTGAGTTTGGTTTGAGACCCATATATAGGGTTCTTCTATTTCTCTATACTTGTGTTCTTTTTGGCTTACACACAACTAAGAAGAGGAAAACTGTTTTTAGCCTCCACCTTTGTGTGTATTCCCCCATTGTGTAAGTGAGAAAACTACAAGTGAGACTCCTTCCTTCTCTCCCACAATCTTGACATGGTATTAGAGCCTGGTTCGTAGTAAGGAGCTCAAGAAAGCAAACCAAGTTTGTGACGTTCTAGTAAGAGGACCAGTGTTGCTTTCATTTTTCGAGTTTGGGAGCAAGTCTCTACAGTAGGTAGCACAGCCAGAAAGTGCAAGAGTGCATTGTCTCAGATTGAGACGCCCTTCGCGGTGTAGCAAAAGGGCAATATATGCTACGGGAGGGGACTTTAGCCCTTGGTTACCCTGTTTTTTTGATTTGAGGCCATTTCGGGGCTTGTTTTGGAGGCAGAAGTTTTCCGCACGCACTCAGGAAAAGGCCCTGTTTTTTGTTGTGCGACCACTGTTCTACAGGTCAATGAAAAGTTACTGTAGAAATTGCATCGTATGCCTATGGGCAGAGACATTGGGAGTTACAGAATCATTCTTGTTGCCTGTTGATGCAAAATCGTCACTACAAAGTGACTGTGTGGTTAAATACCACTTTTGTCAGTTTTGCAGATTTGCCTTTGTGAGGCTGAAGTTGTGTTTTTTGCAGTGACAGAATTCTTTGCAGTGTTCTGTAATGGTGTCTGATTCTCTTTCACAGATTGTCACTGAAAAGCTTGACAAGAACAACTTCCAAGCATGGAAGTTTAGAATGACGAATTTCCTTATGGGAAAAGGATATTGGGAATTCGTTGCAGGAAATGAAGAAGAACCAATTCTTCCTGATGTTCCCAATCAACAGCAAATGCAGGCATTTAAAGGATGGCATGAGAGATGTACTGGTTGTCTATTAGTATTTCAGACTCTATGATTGTGCATATTCAGGATGTAAGTACGCCAAAGGAGGCATGAGATACTCTGTGAAAAATGTATAGCACAAATACGCAAGCCAGGAAAATGCAGCTCAAGCAAGAGTTGCACAATGTGCAAAGAGAGAGTATGAGCATCAATGACTACCACATGAAGGTGAAGAAGATTGCAGATGCACTTGCTTCCATTGGGTCGCCAGTGGAAGATAATGATTTAGTTTCTGTGACCTTGAATGGTCTAGGAAAGGATTATGCACAGTTTCGAACATCCATTTCTGTCCGTGAAAGATTTCCTGATTTTGAGGAGTTGATTGCTCTTCTAATTTCTGAGGAGCAGAGAAATGGTGGTACATCTTCTTCAGGAGGAACTTCAAAAGAAACTGTCTTCTACTCAAATGCTGGAAGAGGTAGAGGCAAAGGTAGAGGAGGCCGATTTGGAGGCCGTGGTAGAAATCAGAATATGCAGCAAACTCAAGAAAACCAGTCCTATGGAGGAGGACGTGGTAACTCTAGAGGCAGGGGGAGCCAAAGAGGTCGTGGTGGATGGCAAAGAGGCCAAAATGCAAACAGCAATGTTGAATGCTACTACTGTGGTAAAATGGGTCATATGGCTAAAGACTGCTATAAAAAGCAAAATGACATCATGAATGGAAAATTGCAACAAGGGAATTATGCATCTTCTAGTAGACAGGGTGATGACAGAAATGATCATTTGTTTATGGTGCAGCACATGAACAATTCTGTGACAAGTGCTGAAGAAAGCAACGAAGTGTGGCATGTTGACTCAGGTGCGTCAAACCACATGACAGGTCATGCAGAATGGATGCAAGATGCAAGGAAAATGAAAAAAACAGGATTTGTGGAGACTGGTGATGATACTGTACGTCCTATTGCGCAGATTGAAAAATTTTCTTTATCTATGTAGGATGGGAAAAAGAAATACCTATCGTATGTATTTCATGTCCCGAATATCACCAAGAACCTGGTTTCTGTTGGTCAAATGGTTGAGTAGGGCTTGCAGGTCAGATTTAATCCTCATGGATGCTTTGTTGGATATGAAAAACAAAGGTCGCTTAATAGCAAAAGGAAAGAAGAAGGGTAAAATGTTTACATTGGATGCAGATATGCCTAAATTGAGTGTAGCAATGTTTATAGCAAAAGGAAATAAGAAGGGAAAAATGTTTACGTTGGATGTAGATATGCCTAAATTGAGTGTAGCAATGTTTGCACATGGGACCGGTGTAGTTGCAGATATTGATATCTGGCATAAACGCATTGGTCATGTTAATGTACAATGACTTAAATCAATGCAGGCCCAAAATATTGTTACAGGATTGCCTGAATTCAAGGTTGCAGAAATGCATAAGGTATGTGAAGCCTGTCAATTTGGAAAACAGGCAAGGAAACCATTTCCTAGACATGTTCAAGAGAGTAAGAAGCCATTGGAATTAATCCACTCTGATGTGTGGACTACTAAAGCTGCATCTATTGGAGGCTGTCATTATTTTGTCACTTTTATTGATGACTATAGTAGAAAAGTTTGGGTGTATTTTATGAAAAAGAAAAGTGAAGTGTTTGGGCATTTCAAAACACTTAAAGCTATGGTTGAAAAAGAAATAGGCCTGCAAATAAAATGCCTAAGGTCAGATGGAGGAGGAGAGTATCTCTCAAATGAGTTTGCAAGGTTCGTGCAGGAGCATGGCATAAAGCAGCAATATTCATGCAGTCATACCCCACAACAAAATGGAATTGCAGAAAGGAAAAACAGGTATATTGGAGAGGTATCTCGTGCCATGCTCAATGAAAAAGACTTGCCAAATTTTTACTGGGCTGAAGCAGTTGCTACAGCAGTCTACATAATGAACAGGACTCCCACTGCAGCAATACATGGGATGACTCCAGAGGAGAGGTATACTGGTAGGAAACCAGATATTTCTCATTTGAAAATTTTTGGTTGCATTGCCTATGTTCATGTGCCAGATAAGTTGAGATCCAAGTTGGATCCAAAAGCTGATAAGTGCATCTTTATTGGTTACTCTCAGTAGAAAGGGTATAGATGCTATAATCCTTCTACTTATAAGTTTACAGTGAGCAGAGATGTTGTTTTTGATGAGATGAGTAGCTGGTATAAACCATTAAATGTGATTGATGATGTAGATGCATAAAATGGTAATGCTGCACAGAATTCACAACAGCAGTCACAAAATATTAGTGGACCTAGAGTGTCCTCTGGCAGTGGTTCACATTCTTCGCCATGGACAGGCAGATTGAGATCAGGAGAATCTCCTCAAAGCAATGCAGATAGTGGTATGCAGGTTTCACGAAAAGGAAAAGAGAGGGTAGATCAGCCTATTTTTTATGTGAGTGCAGGTCACTCTTATGTGGATGGTGAATCCAGTGGCTCAAAACAGAGCATTGATGATGATTT
The DNA here is from genome assembly GCF_053477565.2 of Lygodium microphyllum. Classification (NCBI taxonomy): domain Eukaryota; kingdom Viridiplantae; phylum Streptophyta; class Polypodiopsida; order Schizaeales; family Lygodiaceae; genus Lygodium; species Lygodium microphyllum. Next base: position 7,094,196 of record NC_141161.1, on the reverse strand, counting down.
GGGTATCCCTTCTATTGTTACACCTAGAGTAAGGAAGACCAAGGATGTTTTGAGAGCACCAGAGAGTGAACCTACTTTGCGCAGGTCTAGCAGAGCTAGGTATCCTGTGGATAGGCTGAAATATGATGGATTTACAGCCATTCACTATGCTTATATGGTCAAAGTGATACAGGAACCAGAACCCACTTCTTTTGAGCAAGCCATGGGAAAAGAAAAATGGGAGAAAGCCATGGATGAAGAAATGGGTGCCTTGGAAGAAAATGCTACATGGGAATTAGTACCTTTGCCTAAAGATAAGAATGCAATTGGTTGTAAGTGGGTTTATAAGGTGAAGCACAATGCAAATGGTTCTGTAAACAGATACAAGGCAAGATTAGTAGTCAAGGGGTATGCACAAACATATGGCATTGATTATGAAGAAACATTTAGTCCGGTTGCAAGGATGGCAACCGTAAGAGCACTCATTGCTATGGCTACATCAAAGGGATGGTCTTTACATTAGATGGATGTAAATAATGCCTTCTTGCATGGTGATTTGCAAGAAGAAGTCTATATGGAGCAGCCACCAGGTTATGTGCATGATGTTCATCCTGAGTTTGTTTGCAGGTTGAAGAAAGCCTTGTATGGCTTGAAGCAAGCACCTAGAGCATGGCCTGACAAGATAGGACAGTATATTGTCACTATTGGCTTTCAGATTTCCAAGGCAGATTCTCACTTTATGTGAGAAAAACAAAGAAGGGTATTATGCTACTTGTCATTTATGTTGATGATTTGATTATGACAGGTGATAGTGATGAAGATATCCTTCATGTGAAAATGCTATTGAAGCAGAAGTTTGAGATGAAGGATTTGGGAGAGCTGCGTTATTTCTTAGGCATTGAGGTGATTATATCACCAAGTGGGATACGGCTCTTACAAAGGCAGTATGGATTGGACATACTGTCCAAATATGGAATGACAGGCTGTAAGCCTATTTTAGTTCCTTTGGAGCAGAATGTGAAGCTGAGTACAGATGTAGGTGAGCTTCTCGAAGACCCTACTATGTACAGACACATAGTAGGAAGTTTGATTTATATGACTATTACCAGGACAGATTTGAGCTATGCTGTTGGATTGGTAAGTCAGTTTATGCAAGCTCCAAGGAAATCGCATTTGGATGCGGCTCGACACATACTCAGGTATGTGAAGTCCACATTGCAATATGGACTATTTTATGAGATTGGGGTTCAGATACAGTTGCATGGATACACTGATGTTGATTGGGTTGGCATGATGGAATATTGAACATCCGCTCCTTTCAGCCAAGTCCTGCTTTCAATCTGTTAGAATTCCTCTCTGCAATACCCTCACGATCTGCTTTTTCCATTTCAGACGTGCCAGTCTCAATTAGTTTTCCCTTCTCCTCTTTTAGCTGAGCGACCAAAAACTCCTCTTTGACAAAAATAACTCTAGTTTCTTTACACCCCATAGGAGATCTATGCACCAACTTTAATTTTGACCTTAAGGACTAACGTAGGGTATCTTTGGAGTCATGAATTGCCCCATTAACAATCAGCTTTACGATGGTCTGTGCACAAACTTCGACTTCAGCCTTGAGGATTGGGTGGCAAAATGCTCCCTCGGTGCTTCACTAGTGCTGTCAATAGCCCCATTGAAGGATTGCTTTACTCGCTTAAGCAGCTTTTGAGAGACTTCCTTCAACTCTATTTCATTAAATGATCGGCTTCCACAAAGCTTCCTTTGATTCACAATTCCCTGCACTTTTCTTAGAGATCATCATTGAAATTATCAGCTTGATAATGTCCTTTGGCATCAGTTTTTTTCATATTTTTCTAACACACACACATCATGCATCCAAACAGAATCACACACACACACACTAACGGAATATATACATTGGATGCGGCTTATCGTAATGCATCAATCACACACAATGAATCACACACGGAAAAATAACACAAATGCACAACAAAAGAAATGGAGGTGTATACGGCTCGGATACACAGCAGCACGACATCGCTCAACCCCTAAGACCTATGGACTACTTATTGGTCAAGTGTTTCAAGCCAAGCGGCCATGGCTAGTGATCTGAGAAAAATATTTATCTAACACTGCTTAATGATTGACATCATGGAAAATAACTTGATTTTTATTTTGGAGTACCATAATGTCCACCATGCTAACCTTCCTATCAACTATGGTTTATTAACATGATACAATAAGCTTAATGATTGACATCATGAAAAATAACTTGATTTTCAAGTAAATAATGCCCACATTTCTATAATGCAAATATCATTCAAAGAGCTTCTCTCTCAATCACTATTGAAGGGAGCTCTCTCGCTCTCAACCCCTAAGACCTATGGACAAGCATTTCAAGCCAAGTGGCCATGGCTAGTGATCTGAGAAAATCACAAAAAATATTTGTCTAACACTTTTTTGATTTTTTGTACATTTGGAGGTTTGAAATAAAGAAGAGGGTGGGAACAACCTCTTGGGAAATCCAAGAAATCACTGGATGGAAATATTTCATGGACCGGTTTACCAAGGGGGTGAAGAGTAAAGATCAATGGATGAAGGTGAAGGGAAAATTTGTAATGTGAAAAGAAAAGACATGAAATGGATTTGGAGCCATCCAAAGGGCATGTGAGGCTCATAATGTCATGGCTTTGGAGCCTTATGATAATTCAAACAAATGGGACCCTTCTTGGAAGCATTAGTGGAAGAAAAATTAGGCACATGATTTTGTAAGATTTTTTAAAAAATACTTCCACTCTGATCCAAAAAAACTTTTCAACATGAAAGTTGTAGCGCGTGAGGTTGTTATTTTTTTATAAATTTTTGGAGCTACGAGTTGGGAGATATGGCCAAAATGGTGGATGCCAACTTTTTCCAATTGCAGTGGAGACCACCTCCCAATTTTATACACACCCACACTTTCTTTCCCACACTTAACACTTCCATAAAACATCATTCATTAGACTCCCAACCCTTTTCCCTCTCTTCCCCTCTCTCTTAAGCTAATAAACCATTAGAATTTCCCTCCTAAATCACCCTTAAATCATTCTTAATTGTACTAGTAATGTATAAATTCTCACTACTCTCTCTCCATTATTTCTAAATATGATCTTATTTTATGAAGATTCTCTATATTTTTTTATAGGAGAGCTCTTGGACTCAAGCTATGGGGGGGAGAATTGAGACAACTCACCTATGATGGAACTTGATTAAGTACAAAATTGGTCAAAAAAACATCTAGATGGAGCTTCCACATTGGTGGAACCCCCTTAATGCAGCTTTGGTGGTGTTAATTCCTATTCTATCTTAACCTCCTCCCTAAACACCCTCAAGGCCTATATAAGGAGGACTTCTCCTTTGTAATTTTCAAGAGAGAGCCAAGAGGCCTTCTTCAGCCCTATTGAGCCTTCCCCATTCTCTCTCATGAGCTTATGCAGTTCATTTCCTTACTATAGCTTATGTATGATCTATAGTGTAATAAGCCCATGCTATTGGTGTCCATATTGTGTATATTGGTTATGTCTTGAGGGTTCTCCATCTCTTGTGCCCTCTTAAGTTTTATTGATTTATCTATTTTTTGTGTTCTCTCTCTCTCTCTCTCTCTCTCTCTCTCTTAGTTTTCCTCTCTTCTCTCTCACAAGCTTCTCTCCCTCTTGCATAGCGTCCTAGTCCGATCTTCCATGACTAGGTGGTGCCCTTACCTCATTCACTTTGTGGAAGAAGGGAGTTTGGCATAGTATAGAGGCTATCATACCGAATTTCCTTCGTCTCATAAATTGGTGCTTCCACTGAGAGCATTCTCATCCACAATTCTCTACCTCCTTATGTGGGACGATACAACACATAGTGGTGCATACTCTACAACAAGTGCTCCAAGTGGCTCTTCTCCAATTCCTTCACCAACTCTTTTTTAAGCTGGTCGAAGTCCACGACTCCCACAATGATCTTCCAAGGAAGCCTAAGAAAGGAAGTATGCCTATCAGATGAGGGCACGTATGCGGGTAAAAGGTGTTCACCTTAGAAATTCCATTCTATCACAACAGAAAAAATCATGTTGCCATCAATTGCTAGGTTCTCATAATTGTGATGAGCGTTTTTCAAACAAAGTGAAGGCCCTTTCAGGAGGTCCTCATCTCCAAATCATCAAATCCCTCTCTCTCTCTCTCGCCTAATCCACATCAAAGGAGGACAACTATGCATGAACGGTGTGGAGTTTTGTAGAGGTGCAAAGTATAGAGACTACCTTCAAGTGTTGCTAGCTCGAAGGTTGGGTGTGGTTGAAAAGGTGGCCATCACACCTTATCAAATATATGTCTCCGAGGATGGACACACTAAGGCAAGAACAATCACTAGTGAGCAAACTCTTTGTATAGCAAAGTTGGTGGGTTCCATAAAGAAACACTCTGGGAAAAATCCTTTATAATTCAAGAAAGTGTAGTCTCTCTACTCCCTTAAGTAGTCTCATTTTGTGAATAATAATAATGACCCAAATTTCTACACCATCCACTCTGTACAAAACATTCGAGTTAATGTATGCATCAATAGGAAGATTTTCTTCCAGCAACGTCTTGTCATGTACTTTGGGGCTAAAAGATTAAGGGAGATTCTTGTATCACCAGAACGTATAATCTTCCCAATGCTAGACTACAATGCATCCTTCAATGTATATGTATTTATTTTATTATAATAGTTTCTCATGAATCACCATGAGTTGTATGGACCAATCCAACCTCTTGCTATGCAAACTATGCATATTGTAGCCAGCACAAAGCTTAGATTCCAAGGCATTATTAGAAGCATATTGGGGCCTAGATGTCTTACTGAAATCAATGCATCTGCGATCCCATTCATCCTTTTCCTCATAAAATACAACTTAAGTCTAGACGTGTTCATCTTTGTACTCTACTAAGGCAACATGGCATTTCCAAGCTTCTTTGGGCACAATGGGAAAAATGCAGTGGATTTTTTGGACAATCTTGAGATGGCCTTCCTTGTCTTTGGGAGGGATGATGAAGCATTAAAGTTGAGGGATTTTCCTTTGGTGCTCAAGGAAGAAGCTAGAATGTGGTTTCAAACTCTAAATCTAGCCCAAAGAGCTGAATGGGAGGGATTGAAGGCAGCTTTCTTGTAGAGATTTCAACAAACTAACTCAGCTAAAGAGTTATGGCAATGGCTTTTGGCCCTCCATCAAAGTGATTCTTATGGTTATGCAACTTATGAGGAAGGGTTTTTGAAGCTTTGGGGGCAGTGGTCAGACTCACTGAATCCTGGTGAGAGAGCTCCAAAATGCCTTCAAAAGGATCGATTTATTTCAGGTTTGTACCCCTTGCTCAGGGAGAAGGTAAAGGTCAAATATCCAAACACTTTTGAATATGCTTTGAGAATCACTAGGGAAAAGAATCGAAAGATTCTCTACCAAGCCCAAGATAGCCAAGCAGTTTTGGGAAACAACATCACAACTATGGAGGCCTCTCAAGTTCCCCCAAATGTATCTAATGCACCAGGCCTTGTTACAGGTCAAGAAGACATGATCCAACAAATAAAAAATCTTACTAATCAACTAGAGGGTTTGAGAGTGAATCTTGTGCAAGGTTCAAGAAGACCTATCGAGGAGAATGGTGGGAATTGACCATAAATGCGACGACAAGCAAGGAAGATGTTGTGTTACAATTGTGGAGAAAATGGACATGGTATGTACAATTGTCCTCACCCTAGAAGATATGATCACCCTGCCAAAGGTCCTCGACAACAAGTAAGCCCTCCTCGTGCTAGGACTCAAGAATAAGAGTAGTCTCGACCTGCAATTTTACAACCACCTTATGTTTAAGCTGAAACCCCTGCTGTTCAACAAAATGTTAATGTCATAAAAATAGAGGAGGTGGTCAGGGATAGAAGGCTCCAAGAAGAAATAGCGAGAGGTAAGATGAAGGTAGATGTAGTAGAGACCATGCCTATCAAGCGGGTATGTGTCTAAACTGAGGCAAGCAAGGAAGCAATCAATGAGGCAAGTACATCACGAGCACCTAGAGATGAAGGGAAGAAAAGAAAGACTCAAACTAGGTCTAAAATTAATATCTCCGACTTCCCTTTGGGTTCTCGAACACAACCTTATGAACTGATAGCAAATGTGAGCTCTCAAGGGCCAAAAATTACTTGGCAACAACTACTTCATGCCTCTCCAAAGCTACGACAACAATGGTAAGCACAAGGGCAAGGCAAGGTAAAATGGTTAGTGCAATCAAGGCATATGGCCTCAAAGATATAGTGCCTTTAGTGGAGGCTCAAATCAAAGGTCAACGGATTCAAAAAACATACATCAATAGTGGAGCAGAGGTTTGCGTCATAACAGAAAAGCTTATGCATCAATTAGGCTTAGAAGTAATGGAATCCTCAACCTTTTGGGCAAAGATGGCCAACAATGATGTGGTCACATGTGTAGGTGTAGTGAAAGCTTTGAGAGTTTCTATATTTGGAATCACTACAGTGGATGTTTATGTGATGCCAGTAAAGGAAGAAGGATATCCCCTCATCCTAGGGATGCTAGTAAAGGGAGAAGGATATCCCCTCATCCTAGGGAGACCTTGGCTTATGGGCATCGGAGCTAGGCAAGATTGGGCAATAGAGGATCTGGAGTTGAGGCCACGTAAGGTGGGTGGCCACGATCAAAAGGTTTACAACTTGAAGAGTAGGCATTAAGAGAACCTTGAACTAGAAACGTTTTTCGATGCGTGGAGCTCAAGTGGATGTTCCTCATCGGTAGAAGAGGAAGAAGAGAGTTCAAATGGAGAGAGTGATAGCACTCTCGAAGTTATGGGCATCACCTTAAAGGAACCTACCTCATTAGAAGACAACCCAAGAATCCAAGGAGAAGATGTGTGGGATGCTAGCCTAGAGAAGATGATATCCAAGGATATAAAGGATGAAGAAAGGGAGGGTTATGTGAATGTTCTCAAGAAGCATGCATCATTGTTTATTTCTAATTATACTCACATTATAGGTGTCACTATAGTGAAGCATCACATTCAACTCAAAGAAGGAAGCAAACCTGTAGTACAAAGATTGAGAAGACTGGGAGTTGTGCAACAGGATGCACTGTTGACGGAGGTGAAGAGACTCTTGAATGCAAGATTCATATACTCAGTGGAAGATTCAGAATGGGTCTCCCCAGTAGTAGTGAGGCCAAAGAAAAATGGTAAGTGGCGAGTATGCATAGATTACAAGCCACTGAATGCTGGAACAAAGAGGGACCACTTTCCTCTCCCATTTCAGGATGAAATCTTGAATGAAGTAGCGGGACATGAGCGGTATACAGTGTGTGATGGCTACTCTAGCTACTTCCAGATTCGCATTGCAGAGGAGGATCAAAAGAAGACCACTTTCATCACACCATGGGGCTGTTTTGCCTTTCGGGTCATGCCCTTTGGTCTCACAAATGCCCCATCAACCTTTCAACGATTCATGAATATGGTCTTCCAACCTTACTTTAGTAAGTCCATAAGGGTTTTCATAGATGAATTTTGTATTTACGGCTCAAGGAACATACATCTACGTAAGGTTGATGAAGGATTTACTCGCTTAGCTGGGTTGGGTGGACAACTAAATAAGAATAAATGTCACATTGGGGAAAGCAAGGTTACACTACTAGGGCATGTATTGTCAATCGAAGTAATTGAAGTAGATCCAAAAAAGGTAGAAACATTGCTAGCTCTACCTTCCCCAACCTCCATCAAACAATTAGTCTCCTTCTTATAAAAGCTAAGATATTTGGGTAGATTTATACACTTACTCTCTCAAGCCATATATCCCCTACAACAACTGACATGCCAAGAGACACTTGTATGGAGTGAACAAAGTGAAGGACATTTTAAGGAGATAAAGAAAATGTTGGGGTCACAAGGGTCAGGATTGGAGCTCTTGCTATCGCCAGATAGTTAGCTCTTACGGCCAGTTGATAGGATGGTGATCCTCGTGTAGTGGCATGGGCTTGTCAAGAAGCTATTGTGGCCATGCTCATGCTCTTTATTGGGCTTGCTCCATGAGTTTACATCTTCTTCTTCTTGTAGCAATAATGTGCTTGAGAATCTAGGCATCCTCTGGCTCCCGGTGTCTTATTCCATCATGGGTTGGTGGAATGGGGGTGGATGGGGCTGCTCTTGTTCTTTGAATCCTAGTTCCATGAGCTCATTAGTGGAGAGGCCAACTTGTCATAAGTAGCTCCATTGTTGCTCCTTGGTTTTGCCTATGCCGGTTGGGAGTGCGCGCTCCTCTAGGCTATACTTTAAGGCTCTGTTCATTAACTCCAACTTCCTTTTCATTCTCTCCACTGAATCCTTGCCTTCAAATTGTGTGACATGAAGCACTATGCTAAAAAAGGCTTGCCTCTACATGTCACAATACACTTCAGCGACCTGAGCTCTAGATTCTGCGAGCACCCTCTCACACATCGCCACTGCGAGGTGCTTTGTCAATCCTCGCACTCTTTCAAAATTGCGCCTCTCCCACTACTATGCTTTCTCTTCTAGATCTTCCTTACCCCTTTCCATCTCTTGAGACAACATCATTACCACCTACTGCTGCTCATTCCACACTTCCATAATTTGGGTCTTCCCTTTATCACGGTACTTTAGCTACTCTTTGGCTATTCTTCTGCCTTGATCAGCCACCGAGAATTGCTAGTGGGATTTTACAAGCCTTTCTAATAGATCTTCATTGACATGCACTTGGCTTTGCAGCTCTGCTCGTTGCAGCCTTCTTTCGGTCATGGCCATGGCCATCAGTCCCTCCAGTTCTTGCTGGGTGTTTTGCAAGTTGTCCTGTAGGATCCTGGTGGCTTCTTTTATGGCCTCTTCCTTCTCCTTCGACATGACTTCTATCTCTCTCTCTAGCCTTGCTCCTCCATTGCTAGCCATAGCTTGAATACCATGTCATCCTCCTATTCTTGGCATTGTTCTTCTGATGCTTGGTCCCCTTCTCGCTAGCTCTCCCATAGTTCTACATTCATCTCTTCCACCCATGCCGTTCATTGCTGGAGCTCAACGTATTGTCAGATGAGCAACTTGTGGCCCCGCTGCTCTGCCACTAGGTCTCGGGCTTCATCCTCTAGCCTTTGCCTTAGACGATCTTCATTCTCTTGTGCTCCTTTTCTTTGGCACTGAGTTTTTCTTTCAAGTTTCGAATTTCTTTTTGATGTTCCACGGCTTGCCGTGTTATCTCTAGCCTTAGTGCCACATAAACTTCTCTTTCAGACTCTAGTTCTATAGCCAGGGCCTTCTTCTCTTCCTTAGCCTTCTCTAGCTAGGCTAGAAGTTCAGCTACATAGGTATCATATTCTGTAGCCCGGGGATTGTTGGGGATGTTGTGGTGGTTGATGCTTCTAGCCTTCGCCACTTTGGGTCTTATCTTTACTCGATGTCTGCTGCAGTTGGCCTTTTGGCTCTTGCCCCTAGCACTATCCCTAGTACTTTCATGACCAAGAATTGCATCATGGACATGAGCTGATGGGGTCCATGGCAGGCACTCACTCCTATGTTGTGGTGGTGGTGGTTTGAGATGCAATAGCTGATGGAAGGGGATGTAATGGGGCCTTGCTGGGGCCACTCTTGCACTGCTGCTGGGCTCACCATCCTGTCGTGGGCTCAGGGGGTTCATCCCTCCAACACCATCGGTCTCCTTGACAAACGTGTGCATGGCCTCCGCCATGTTCTCATCCTCCTTTCTCCTTAGCTCCTCATTCTCTTCTTCTACTCTTCTTCTTCTCTCCTCTTTGGCTCTTCATGATTCTTCTCACTTTCTTCATTTCTTCCTCCTCTTTTCTCCTTCGTTCTTCTTGCACCCTTTTGGTGGATTCTTTTTGGGCTGTTTTCAGCTCTACCCGTTCTTCCTTTGTCATCTTCTCTCTCCTTTGTTTTTGGGGCTTTGTGGCCTCTTTCTTGGTGGTATGCACTTCTTGCTTCCCGAGTCATTGATGGTTCTCTTGCTGGATTGCGCCACATCAGGGTGTGGCGACTGCTAGGGTGTCTCTCCTGCCTCCTCTTCAACTCCTTGTGTCTCCTTTATGGCCTCTTGGATGATGGCCATTAAGACTCCACCAAATCTAATATTGGATGCCTTAGAAGCAGGCTTCTTCCATGTTCATCTGGTCATTGAGGTTGGGGATTCCCCTCTTTCAGGTGTTGCACTTGTGGCTAGGATGGCGGTCAAGTTCTTGATGGGTTTTCAGGATAAACCCATTCTAGTCCACTTCTTCAGGGGACCCTGTGGCTATGCTCTCTAGCAACATCACACTAATTCTATTCATCAATGTGTTGTACCTCTCTCATGAATGAGAAGAGGGCATGGGCCATCTTCGCTTGTATCCTTACTTCTCAGTTTGGGATGTCTGCTAGACTTATCCCGTCCACCATGTGCACATTGTGTTTGTTCACTCCTAGCATGGCATATACATCTGTTCGAAGGATTTTTTCTTTTTTGGGGGCCAAGCCTAGGGCCTTCTCCACCATTGCAACACTTATGGGTACCTCCACTTTGCATTCTTCTTCTCCTATCGTGACTGTTACTATGCCGCAGTTTCTTTATCATCAAAGCTTCTTAGGAACTCTGCCCACATGTTGTAGTCAACTCCTTGCCCTCATTTCTCAGTGTACTTTCGGAAGGCACATTTTTCCACCAGTTGCTTTACAGTCAGCTCCTCCAAGATGGCTTCATCCAAGTTCAATGTGTGTTTGAAGGTGAAATGGCTAAAGCCCCTTATCTCGACACTCAAGCCGTACCTAGTTTGCTCTTCTTCTGTGAAAGGGAGCTTGCCAGCTTTATCTTGCCTTGCCATTGTGGGTACCTATCATTCATCATAATCTAACATTAGTATTCCTTAGATGACTTTTCGCTAAGCAGGAAATTGATTTTTTTTCCATGAAGAGAATGAACAAGTTGAATTAAAGACATGAAATTTTTGAACATCAACCTATTCATTCCAAAACATTTTTTACATTTTCCTTCGAACCCCCTTTTTTTCTATTATTTTCTGCTTTTAACTTTGATTAAGGATTTTTGTTTCCTACTTGCCTATGTTTTCTTAATCACCATATCCCCTCCCCCCTCGGGAAGTAATGAGAATCCTTCTTGGGGGACTGGACATGGGAGAGGTAACGCATTTGAGCACAATATGGTTCTATCTACTTTGGCATAATCCAATCATAGAAATCAAGGTTGTATTCCAAGTGGGCATGACGATCGAGATTACGAGGGCTAAGGCATGCTTGGGTAATGTAAGTTAGGACATCGATTAGAAAATCACTCGAGTTAATGTGGCTAGCCACATGTAGCTCCTCTTCCGTAAGGATGCGATCAATGTAAGGGTGGGCCAAGACCTGGTCGTCTAGGTGTTTGTTTCGAGTGATGGCCAAGACCTTGAAAGAGGCTGGTGCTACATAAGTTGGGCCATACTCGGTTGTTTTAATCTCACATCGCTACTCAGCATTAGTCATTACTTGGCAACCCTATTTCTCTCATTGGAGACGTAGGTTAAACCATTTTTGTAAGAACGATGAGTCAGAGTTAGTAAGGTGAGTGAGTTCCTCAAGCTCAATGGGTGATGTAGGACTTTTGGGCTTGCACTATGATGTTATTAGCTATCTAATGAGCATGTGCTCTTTTGAGATTTCACCATTATCGATCAACTCCTTTGCAACCTTGGGGAATTTTATGGTCATGAACTAGTATTCTTCCCAAGTGCAAGATAAAGAATGAACATCAGAGGCAAGGGGTTTATCAAGCAAGCCGAGGTCAAGGATTTCATAGCTCTTAGCGAACATGTTGAAAGTGTTGTCCAAGAGCTTGATGCAAGTCATCAAGTCATATCCCATATTCTCAGCAAGGTCCTTGGCGACTAATAGAAATGAACTTCACTCGTAGGAAGGCCTAAGACTTGCTGGTGGTTGCGGGTGGAATTGGACTAGACAGTGATGGTTCTAGGGTAGCGGCCTAGACAGTGGTGTTTCTAAGGGGAGTTCCATAGTCTGATCCGTGTATCTAGTGCTGATTTGGGGTACTGAGGATGGCTCTAGTGGCATAGACGATGCATTTCCCTCCTCTTGCGTAGCCGCTGGGGTGATAAGGTCTTTGGACTTAGATGATTTCGGGGTATCAAGCTGCTATTTCGGTTGATATATTAGTTGGGGTTTGATGGCTGCACAATTGTCATGGGTTCTATGGGTCTTGCAGCTTGGGTTTCCTAGGTCATCATTGCCTTAGCGAGAGTGGGGCTTCCTAGAGATGGGGTAGCGAGAGATGGTCAGGGTTGGGCTATGCTTCTAGGATTTCCCTTCTTGGGAACCCATATCTAGGTTTTGGTCCAATGAGCGTAAGTCAAGACATTGAAGTCAACTCCCTCATTGATCAAGGCATCAAATGCATGTGTGCACTGAGAAGTGGCCATGATGTGTAGGTATGCTAGTGCTACTACCTCCTTATCCTCCTCCTCTAATTTGATGATGGTGGATACACAGACATTCACCGGGGCTTTTTAGCATAGGGGGCTCATGTAGTGGATGTGTGGGAGGATAGTACTTCTTCATGCGATTGCCATTAAAGAATCCTATGCTCTAAACTTCAAGGGTTTTAAGTTCTATGTTGCCCATCATCCTACTAATGTTGCACACTCGAAAAGGTCCTAATCCTCAAAATTTCATTTTCTACTTGTGTCCCTTTACCGAGTAGAGCATAAAAAGGTATCCCCGTTCAAAGTTGTGTTGCTTGATGTGCTTGTCAAAGCACATCTTCCATCATGGTTTCTCACAAATTAGGGCATGGGTGGCTAGGAGCCGAGACTTAGTGAATCATTCCAATTCCATGAGATGGTCGGATCTAAGCTTCCTTCCTTTCCCACCTCTCCTGTACTACTATCCTCAAGCTAGGGACAAATAATTCTAGTGGCAAAATTGCCTCAGTCCCGTAGGTCAGCCTAAAGGGTGTCTATTCTACAACTGTTTTATAGGCTATTTGGTAAGCCCATAATGCTACCATAAGTTTGATGTCCCAGTCACTTTGTGAGGTGGAAACTACCTTCGTAAGGGCATTGATTAAAGATCTTGTTCATGGATTCTACTTGATCGTTAGCTTGAGGATAGTAGGGTGAGAATTTCCTATGGATGATTAATAAGGTTGAGAGAAGGTGGGCAATCACCTCGCTGATGAAGTGAGTGCCTTGGTCACTTACTAATTTGATAGGGCAACCAAATCGTGAGATAGCTTTCTCCCATAAAAACTTCACTATGGTCTTAGCATCGTTCTTCCTGGTGGCTTGTGCCTCAGGCCATTTCATAAGATAATCAATTGCTACGATGATGTATCTAGCCTGTGAGTATTATGCTACAGGACTAATGGGTCCGATGAAGTCAACTCCCCATTTCTCAAAGGGTTTTCGTGCAATGACAGGGGTCAACTCCATCTTATCCTTTCATGCAGGAACTTTAGTCCATTGGCACTCATCGTAATGCTTTACGAATTGAGCAACATCACGGAATAGGGTGGGCCACCATAACTGAGATTGCAGCACCTTATGGGCCGTTGTATCCTTGCTGAAGTGCCCTCCAACAATCCCACCATGCACTTTGCTCAACACGTCATGCATCTCGTACTCGCACACACATCGTCGTAGCAACCCGTATTTCCCTAACTTATAAAGTTGACTAGCTATCAATTGGTAAGGATGGATTTTCAGGATGAGGCACCTAAGCCTGGCCTTCTTGATGGGTCACTTGGATAGACCATGCTGTAGTACCTGGACTATATCATCCACCTAGTACAGTGTTAGATTGGCTTTAAACAAATCATTCACACTAGACATGCCAAAGAGGTGAGCATCTGGTAATTTGTTAGCATTGCCTTGTCCAACAGCTTCTCCTATGGGTATTCGGGACATGTGATCATCCATGTAGTGCTGCTTACCCTTGTGCACCACCACAAAGAAATCAAATTCTAGAAAAAGAAGAAACCATCTAGCAATGTGTGCCCTAGCGCATGGCTTATTCACAAGATACAACAAGGCTTGATGGCCCACAAAAAAGGTGAAAGGCATGGCCAAGAGGTAGTGCTCTAGTACCTAGACTATATTATTGGCCCACTGCACCATTATATCAGCTTTAAACAAATCTTTCTCACTAGACAGGCCAAATAGGTGAGCATCTGGCAAATTGTCAGGAAAATTGTCAGTGATGCCTTGTCTAGTAGCTTCTCCTATGGGTATTCGCGACATGTGATCAGCCATGTAGTGATGCTTTCCCTTCCGTACCACCATAGAGAAATCAAACTCTAGAAGAAGAAGCAACCATCTAGCAATCCATCCTGTGGCGCATGGTTTATTCACAAGATACAACAAGACTTGATGGTCCATGATGACACTCAAAAGAAGCATAAAAACAAGGCACAAAAGAATCCAATCATGCATCATATTTTCATTTTTTGTCAAGAGAATAATACTACATTGTTACAAAATCACTAAAATAATATCCTACATAAGAGGGGGGCCACATCTATTAAAGACAATGGTATTATTTCAAGTGTTATGTTCATGCATTTGTAAAGGGTAGGAATACTCAAAATTAAAGGCCAAAGGTCTTATAATATCAAATGTATCAAAGTTTCAAAGAAATAACAAAATAAGAAGGGGTGTCCTTTTTGGGGAAGAGGTGGGGTGGAGTGCACGAGTGGTTATGTGCCTCTTTCCCTTCCCTCTCTTCTCCAATCACATATTCTCCTTTTTGGTGGTGCAAAAATTCGTCCTCTCTCCCTCTTCCCTCTGTGCAAAAGTTTCTCTTACCTTTTCCCCCTCCTTTATCTCTTTCTTATGAGTGATGGAAATGGTAATATCTAATGAAGATGATGAAGACAATGTTTCTATTTATCAATAAGAGAGAGATTTCAAGTTCTGTTGTGGTTTTGAGATTAATGGTAGGGCCATACACATAGATCTTGTGTGCTTTGTCCCTGGTTTTGTGGTTGATTATGTTCGTGGGAGGGTTGCTATCAGGAGATGTGAAGGACCCGCAGAGTTGAAGCGATTGTGAAAGCTCAGTTTACCTCTAATAAAGCCGCATAGCCATTTCTTTTGAAAACCAATATTGTATTGGGTTTGAGCCTTCAAAAACACTATCACACATGAATGAAGGGTCTTGCCCTGCTAAACGACCATTAGGGCTTTGGCAGCGCTTTTGTCTTCCTACTCATTCCTCATCATTCTTGTCTTCAATTTTATCTCTCTTTTTTTAAACTTCAAGGCCACAACGGATGATGTCACTATGAAGCCCTTGTGACAGTACTTGTGATGCATGGTACACGCAATTCTCTCCTTTGCTTCTTCTTGCATTCTTCGTCTTCATCTTGATTCATCCTATGGCATTACGTGCTTTTCTCAAGCACTTGTGCTCCGCAAGGAGGGACGTCATCTTGTTTCTCCCAAAGTAGTTTATGGGATCTAGGCTTCTCCATTCGGCTGCTAATTATCCATCATATTCCCTTCCTTCTTCTTCTTCTCCATCCCCTACAAGGAGTCTTTTTGTTCACATCTCGCTTCTCCCTAATTTTCCTTATGTGTCATAATCGTTTGTTCTATCAATGAAGAGAAAGGGACTTGCGCGCTCTCTCTCTCTCTAATGATGGAGGCACAGTGTGTTGGCAGTCCGAAGTCTCATCAAAGCATGTAGCAACATGAAACATCAAAATTCTAAGATGGAGAAAATCTTTCATGTCTGCTTCTTTGTGTCCTTCATGTTCTACCACTTGCATCGATGTTTGCCATAGTGGAAAAGAATTTGTAACCATTGCTTCTTCTAATTCCTTTCTTGCCCCTTCTCCTTCTTCATTTTTGGTGTATGTGTCCTCTTTTTCTCTAATATCACCATTGCTTCCTCTCTTTCTTTCTCTCAAACCAAAATATTGTCATATTTTGTTTCGATATTAGACAACCTTCCCCAATGGGGATTGGTGGGAACCCTCATGCTGTTGTAGATTATTCAGTTTGCCTCTCTCTCTCTCTCTCTCTCTCTCTCTCGCAGAAGTGTGTGCGTGTGTTTTCAGAACTAGATGTGGTGTCGTTTCATTTACTGGAGTTTTGGGGCCCATGATGACCTTAAGAGCGTCCATTTGCGAGTGGTCATGCCTCCTGCTCTCTCTCTGGCTGTTTCTCTTGGGGGGTACTCAAGGATCTCGAAAAGGAGCTGAACATATGAGTTCAAGCACTACTCTCTCTCTCTTTACCCAAGAAGTTAGGGCTTGATGGTGAAAGATGACCCAGCGATTCCTCGGACAACGAGATGGAAGGTCGTCCTTTCTCTCTGCAACCCTAATTCTTCTTCTTCTTCTCAGGATATGGAAGCGAGTACCAACAAGGATCCATGGCCTACTCATCATTTTCTCTATTATACTCTTCTTTCTTCCTATTCTCACCCGAATTCCTCAAAACCCTCATCGCCCTCCCCCTTTTCTTGTTGTCTTTGCCCTTTTGATGTCTTCTCTAGAGGAGATGGCCACCTCTTCTATTGTGTTGCAATGGAACGCTGCTGGTGATGATCGATGTGAGGAAGGAGATAAGCATGACTAGGAGTGAAACCCTCCTTCTGTTGCTGCTAGAGATTCTCATTCTCTTATCTTTTCTTATCTCTAGATGTTCTAATTCTGTGCCTGGGCTTTGAGCCATGCTCTTCTTTCAACAAGTTGTATGCTCCCGGCCAGCATCTTAGGATGGAGCATGCTATCTTTATCTTTGAGGAGATGGTGGAGCTTCTATCGACCTTCAAAGAGTGCTTGCTCTTGCTGTGCTCAGATGGCCTCCAATTTCTCACTGAAGGAGTGATGGTCAGTCCGGGGTTCATTTAACCTCTTGAATTGGGCATAGTGCATGAGACTCTCATATTTGTGGACGAAATTGATCTTGTCCTATAGGGAAATCTCATATTGGTGTTGCTTGAAGATGAGGTCTTTGTTTGCAGCAACCTTATTGGGATGATAATACATTGTGACAAAGGACTTGAGAATAATCTTCTTCTTGTTTAGAAAAAATGTGCCTCCTCCACCTCCAAAAAACTTGAATCATTTTCTTCTTATTTCATCAAATCTGAGAAATAGCCAGTTATAGTAGGAGGATTTCTTCTCCATTGGCTTCTCATTCCAGGGCTACATTAGCATTGCTTGTTAATGTATAACCCCAACCAAATAGTTGTTGAGATCAACTTCTTCCCTGGCTGTGCATCAAAGTGATAGCAACCCTCACACGAACATAATCAACCACAAAACCAAGGAAAAAGAACACAAAATCTATGTGTATGGCTCTGCCATTAATCTCAAAACCACAACAGAACCTGAAATCTCTCTCTTATTGATAAATAGAAACATTGTCTTCATCATCTTCATTAGATATTAACATTTCCATCACTCACAAGAAAGAGAGAAAGGAGGGGGAAAGGGTAAGAGAAACTTTTGTACAGAGGGAAGAGGGAGAGAAGAAAAATTTTTGCACCACCAAAAAGGAGAATATGCGATTGGAGAAGAGAGGGGGGGAAAGAGGCACATAACTACTCGTGCACTCCACCCCACCTCTTCCCCAAAAAGCACACCCCTTTGTATTTTATCATTTCTTTGAAACTTTGATACATTTGATATTATAAGGCCCTTGTCATTTAATTTTGAGTATTCCTACCCTTTAAAAATGCATGCACGTAACACTTGAAAGCATACCATTGAGTTTAATAGATGTGGCCCCCCTCCCCCTTATGTAGGATGTTATTTTAGTGATTTTGTAACAATGTAGTATTATTCTCTTGACAAAAAATGAAAATATGATGCATGATTGGATTCTTTTGTGCCTTGTTTTTATGCTTCTTTTTAGTGTCATCATCTCCAAGGTGCCCTCTTCTTTCTCATCGATAGCCCTCCCTCTTCATCCTTATCCAAAACAGTCCTCTTCTTCTCCATCCCACCCTCATCTTCCTCAAAAGACATTCCTTGCCCTCTTTTCTACATCCCTTTGTCCCATCTTCCAAAACAACCTAAATATGAATGAAGGGGTAATTAATTCAAGAAAGACATTTTAAAAACAAAAAAATAGCAAATAGAAAGCATTTAGGTGAAATTTTCATATACACACCCTTCTGAATTGGATGGCACCTAATCAATCCACCTTTCCACTATACCTTATGCCTCTACTTAAGCACTACTATAACCCTCCTATTTCTTGTAGTACAATGGTATTTTTTCCCTTCACCTTCTAAATTCTTAGATCTCTTTTCTCCCTCTATTATCCCTTACATGGGGGGAGGGGAGTCCTTGTGATCATTTTCCTATGTAGCTCCATTCCTTCTTTTCCCTTGAGAGGACATACAAACAACCACATTTAAAAAAAACCAATTTAAATATGAATCTTAGAATAATTGATATTTTATCCTTTTAAAAAAACCCTTTAAAAAACCAAAAAAAAAACTAATATAATATCAAACTTAAACACATACATTACAACCTTTCTAAGCATGATGTTCATAATTAACATTCAAAATGAACACTCCTTTATAGATGAATTTCTATTGAAGTTTAATCCTCATAGATAACAATGCTAACAAAACCTCGAGTGTGTTTGGAGCTACATGATGACGGAAGTCATTCTTCTTTCCCCATTGGATACAGAAGTTATTCTCATGATGCCATGTTGAAGATTAAATCCTATCCTTTGAAAAGTATACAAGTTTTTCAGTGTGGGAGTATGATTGAGGCACGAGTTCCCTCACTCAAGTGGTCATGGATCTGGAGTCCCATACCCTACCATGGCTAGGCCTCATCCTTGTGATCGAAGTTTTTTTACTAAAAATTTTGGAAGTTTTTTATTTTATACAGTGGTTCTTCTTTGACAAGGTTCGCGAGGACACCACGTTTCAGTCCACAAAAAAGGTGAAAAGTGTGGCCATGAGGTAGTGTCAAAACTTCTTTACAATGAATACCATGGCCAACCCCTATCTTTCTGTGGTGGAGTAATTCATCTCCGTGTCAGTGAGCTACCTACTAGCATAACTCATAGGGTAATCCAAGTTTTGCCCACCAAGCTGGCACAAGTTAGCTCCAATAGCAAATTTAGACGTGTTTGTATACACGTAGAAGGTGATGTTCCAGTCTGGGGCTCGTAAGATTGGTAAAGTTGTAAGAGCCTTATTCAATTCCTCATATGTTCATTGGCACTCATCAGTCCACTTAAACATGTTCATCAACTTATACAATGGCCTTGCAATCAATGCATAATTTTGTTGGAAGACAAGAAGAGAGATAGAATGGAGTGGAAGATGAGTCTCAACTCTTTGTTGTTCTTCTTCCATTATTCTTCCATCATAATAATTGAAAGAGACTTACACACATAGGTATGACTAACCAAGACTAACTGTGGTTAAGTCACTGACTACACCGACTTATTGAATGTCACACACATGTACAAATGTATCCAACTAATGTCGGTCACACACATAAAGATAGACTGACTGAAGAGTAATGAGAGCTTGATATTATAACACTCCCCCTCAAGCTCAAACCATCTTATAAACTCCAAGTAGCTGTCTGAAATATATGAACTTTTCTTTACCAAGAGACTTGGTAAATATATCTACTAGCTGGTCTTTAGTCTTCACATGAATCAAGTCAATTTGCCATGTAAGAACTATTTCTCTGATGAAATGGTAGTGAACCTTAATATGTTTGAACCTAGCATGGTAGATAGGATTGCTAACCAACATAACACTACTGAGATTTGCACAATGCAATCTCACTATGATTTCCAGCTGTATTTTCAAGTCTCTCAGCAATTTCATCAACCAAACTGCTTCACAAGTCGCTAAGGCAGCTCCTCTGTACTCAGCTTTTGTACTAGACAATGCAACAGTATGTTGTTTCTTACTCTACTAACTAATCATACTGCTGCCCACCAATCCAAATGCATAACCACTAGTTGACCTCTTATCATAGGCACAACCAGCCCAATCAGCATTAGTAAACCCTGTCAAGTCAAGAGATTTTCCATATGCATGAAATAGCCCATAATCTGTAGTACCCTTTACATATCTCATGATCCTCATGACTACATCTAAATGTGGTTTGCGAGGCTTTTGCATGAACTGACTAATCACACCCCACTGCATAACATAAGTCAGGACAAGTGATAAACAAGTATATCAAGCTACCCACCATCTGTCGATACATGGTCACATTCTCTATGTCATTCCCAACATTAATCTGCAGCTTGACATTCGGATCAAGAGGTGTCTCCATAGACTTGCATTCAGCTATACCATACTTCTGTAACATGTCATGATCATATTGCTTCTGTAGCAGCCATATACCTTGAGGCGTAGAGACTACCTCAATCCCAAGAAAATACTTTGGTTCACCAAGGTCTTTGAATTTGAATTCATCCTGTAAACATGATTTAATTTTAGCAATCCCTCTTCATCATCTCCAGTGATGATAAGATCATCTACATAAACCACTAGAAACACATATCCATGATCTATCTTCTTCATCAACAGAATGTGATTTACATCACCCAATCTAAATCCACGTTGCTGTAAATAACTATTGATATGAGAATTCCATGCTTTAGGTGCCTATTTCAGTCCATATAAATCTTTTTTCAGCTTACATACATGTGTAGGAAAGCCCGGGGGAACATAGCCGTCAGGATACTCCATATATACTTCCTCAACCAAATCACCGTTCAAGAAAGCATTCTTGACATCTATTTGCCATAATTTCCAGCCTTTGCATGCTGCCGAAGCAATGATAGTTCTGACTGTTGCCATTTTAGCCACTGAAACATGACATTTATTATCTTTGATAAAATATATATCCTAAAAAGGAGTGATGTGTGAAACATGAGAGTGTGTTTGTTTCTCTTGTCTTAAAGGCCTCCTCATGTTTCATACATCTTTTGCCTACATTGTTTTATTCAAATTGGAGGTAGACTATGTGATTTGTGTTTTTTTTCTACTAGCTGATTTTAGATAACATTATGTCGGAGATTTGGATATCTATCCTAATTTACTTGTATTATTTGTTTTCTTTGATGTTTGAGATGGCTAGAACAAAGGCCACTCCAAGGAAGTAGAAAGTTGATCCTAGAGCCCTTGCCTCAAAGATCCATTAGTCCTCCAAGCCTTCCAAACTTACAAGGAAATCAAGGCCAAGGAGAAGGTTCTCACATCATGTTAGATGCCTAAAGGAGATTAGAAGTGCAATGAAGACTTTGAATAATGCAATTCCAAAACTGTCTTTTCAGAGGCTTGTCAAAGAAATTTGTGACAAGCATAGCCTTGATAGTTTTAGATGGATTAGAGCAGCTCTCAACTATATTTAGGAGGCTAGATAAGATTTTTCTATTGAGTTTTTCCAAGATTCTTATATCTGTGATGCTCATGCACATAAGTTAAACTTATGGATAAAGACATGATAGTTCTTAGGAGATTGAGATACAGGTTTTCAATGGTCCTTGAGCTAGTTTCCCTTTTTGATGTGAAGACTTTCAATATTTTAAATGTCCCTCCATATAGAAAGAAGAAAAATGATTCAGGTCTTAAGGTTGAAGATGTCACCCATGTAAAGGACACAAGAAAACATGAGAAAGAGGAAAAGTCTATAGAAGAGCAAGCAGATAAATGGAGGTAGTATAAAAAAAAGAAGCAAGAAGAGCAACTCCCATCTTTTGAAGAAGAGTTATCTACCCTTCTTGAAAGGATTGACCATAAGGGCTTCAATGTTTGTTGCTTTTTACATAGTGATATTAATAAAAGATCTGATATGGTATTTTTGGACTCTAATTGTGTTGAAATTCTCAAGAATAAAGTGAGAGAAGTAAATGACTCTAGTTTCTGCTGGGATGAGGTATAGTATACCCAAAAAACTCACTATATTTTTCTAGCAATAGACTTTCATGTTGATGCTTACTATCTCCATTACTAGGTGTGTAATGCATGAGCTAGAGGGTTATTGCAAAAAAGTCCATTGATGTTAATAATATAGTCCATTGTAAAAAAATAACAATGAGCTAAAAATCTTTTCTTACAAATGTATGACAGTTTACAAGGGATTGCTATACAAGTGAGCACGTTGGTATATAAGAGCAAAGCTCATGAAGTACAATCGTATACAACCGGCAAGAATGGACAATAGTGGGGCTTGGACATTGAAGGAGAGGAGGTACATGTAACTACAATAGGTGAAGCTATGGCTGTCAAGATTGTGGGAGAGAAGGAAGGAGTCTCACTTGTAGCTTTCTTGCTTGCACAATGGGGGAATACACACAAGGTGGAGGCTGAAAACAGTTTTCCTCTTCTTATTTGTGTAAGCCAGAAAGAACTCAAGTACATAGAAATAGAAGAACCCTATATATGGGTCTCAAACCAAACTCAACTAACTAAGGTGGCATACTAACTGAGCCACGAAATAGAGTAGATAAGGATAGCTGTCATCTAGCTATTATTCATGGGCGGTGTACCAACCGCATCTGAACTGACAAGTCGGTGACATAAATGCACAACGGTCACCCTGGCATATCACGAGTGGAGCTCGATATCTCAGCACTCCCCCTCGAGCTCAATCCCAATTCCTGCACACCAAGTAGGTCTCTGAACTTGCGCAGCTTCTCTACGCCCAATGCCTTCGTAAATATGTCAGCTACCTGATCCTCTGTGCTGACATAAACTAGATCAATAAGATCTAGTAAAACCCTCTCCCGCACATAGTGATAATGCACCTCAATGTGCTTTTTTCTAGCATGATAGATTGGGTTATTTGCCAAGTGTATACTACTCATGTTGTCACAATAAATGACAACTGGCCCATCTGTAGGCTGATGCATATCATAAAGTAGCTTATGCAACCAAGCTACCTCACATGCAGCCATTGCTGCGCCCCTGTACTCAGCCTCTGTGCTCGACAAGGCAACTGTAGGATGTTTCTTGCTGCTCCAAGTGACTGCAGCACTTCCAAAAGAGAACACATATCCACTGGTAGATCGTCTATCAGAAATACTACCAGCCCAATCAGCATCGGTGTATCCATGCAACTGTATCTGAACCCCAGTCTCATAAAGTAGTCCATACTGTAATGTGGACTTCACATACCTGAGTATGCGTCTAGCCGCATCCAAATGCGGTTTCCTTGGAGCATGCATAAACTGACTTACCAATCCAACATCATAGCTCAAATTTGGCCTGGTAATAGTCATATAAATCAAACTTCCTACTATGCATCTGTACATAGTAGGGTCTTCCAGAAGCTCACCTGCATCTGCGCTCAGCTTCACATTCTGCTCCAAAGGAACTGAAATAGGCTTACAGTCTGTCATCCCATATTTGGACAGCAGTCCAATCCGTACTGCCTCTGCAAGCGCCGTATCCCACTTGGTGATCTAATCACCTCAATACCCAAGAAATAACGCAGCTCTCCCAAATCCTTCATCTCAAACTTTTGCTTCAATAGCATTTTCACATGAAGGATATCTTCATCACTGTCACCTGTCATAATCAAATCATCAACATAAATGACAAGTAACATAATACCTTTCTCTGTTTTTCTCACATAAAGTGAGAAATCTGCCTTGGAAATCTGAAAGCCAATAGTGACAAGATACTGTCCTATCTTGTCAGACCATGCTCTAGGTGCTTGCTTCAAGCCATACAATGCTTTCTTCAACCTGCAAACAAACTCAGGATGAACAGCATGCACATAACCTGGTGGCTGCTCCATATATACCTCTTCTTGCAAATCACCATGCAAGAAGGTATTCTTTACATCCATCTGATGTAAAGACCATTCCTTTGATGCAGCCATAGCAATGACTGCTCTTACGGTTGCCATCCTGGCAACTAGACTGAATGTTTCTTCATAATCAATGCCATATGTTTGTGCATACCCCTTGACTACTAATCTTGCCTTGTATCTGTTCACAGAACCATCTGCATTGTGCTTCACCTTATAAACCCACTTACAGCCAATTGCATTCTTACCTTTAGGCAAAGGTACCGATTCCCATGTAGCATTTGCTTCCAAGGCATCCATTTCTTCATCCATGGCTTTCTCCCATTTTTATTTTCCCATGGCTTGCTCAAAAGAAGTGGGTTCTGGTTCCTGTATTACTTTGACCATATAGGCATAGTGAATGGCTGTAAATCCATCATATTTCAGCCTATCCACAGGATACCTAGCTCTGATAGACCTGCGCAAAGTAGTTCACTCCCAAGTGCTCTCAAAACATCCCTGGTCTTCCTTACTCTAGGTGTAACAATAGAAGGAATACCCAACTCATCATCAATGCTCTGTTCTGAGCCACTGGATTCACCATCCACATAAGAGTGACCTGCATTCACATCAAAAATGGGATGATCTACCTTCTCTTTTCCTTTTTGTGATACCTGCATACCACTATCTGCATTGCTTTGAGAAGATTCTCCTGGTCTCAATCTGCCTGTCCATGGCGAAAAATGTGAACCACTGCTAGAGGACGCTCCAGGTCCACTAATATCTTGTGAGTGACTGCTGCTGTGAATTCTATGCAGCATTACCATTCTATGCATCTACATTATCAATCACATTTACTGGTTTATACCAGCTACTCATCTCATAAAAAATAACATCTCTGCTCACTGTAAACTTACGAGTAGAAGGGTTATAGCATCTATACCCTTTCTGCGCAGAGAGTAACCAATAAAGATGCACTTCTTAGCTTTTGGATCCAACTTGGATCTCAACTTATCTGGCACATGAACATAGGCAATGCAATCAAAAATCTTCAAATGAGAAATATCTGGTTTCCTACCAGTATACCTCTCCTCTAGAGTCATCCCATGTATTGCTGTAGTGGGAGTCATGTTCATTATGTAGACTGTTGTAGCAACTGCTTCAGCCCAGTAAAAATCTGGCAAGTCTTTTTCGTTGAGCATGGCACGAGATACCTCTCCAATATGCCTGTTTTTCCTTTCTGCAGTTCCATTTTCTTGTGGAGTATGACTGCATGAATATTGCTGCTTTATGCCATGCTCCTGCAGGAACCTTGCAAACTCATTTGAGAGGTACTCTCCCCCTCCATCTGACCTTAGGCATTTTATTTGCAGGCCTGTTTCTTTTTCAACCATAGCTTTAAGAGTTTTGAAATGCCCAAAAACTTCACTTTTCTTTTTCATAAAATACACCCAAACTTTTCTGCTATAGTTATCAATAAAAGTGACAAAATAATGACAGCCTCCAAGAGATGCAGCTTTAGTAGTCCACACATCAAAGTGGATTAATTCCAATGGCTTCTTACTCTCTTGAACATGTCTAGGAAATGGTTTCCTTGCCTGTTTTCCAAACTGACAGGCTTCACATACCTTATGCATTTCTACAACCTTGAATTTAGGCAATCCTGCAACAATATTTTGGGCCTGCATTGATTTAAGTCGTTGTACATTAACATGACCAATGCATTTATGCCAGATATCAATATCTGCAACTACACCGGTCCCATGTGCAAACATTACTACACTCAATTCAGGCATGACTGCATCCAATGTAAACATTCAGCCCTTCTTCTTTCCTTTTGCTATCAAGCGACCTTTATTTTTCATATCCTCAACAAAGCATCCATGAGGATTAAATCTGACCTGCAAGTCCTGGTCAACCATTTGACCAACAGAAACCAGGTTCTTGGTGATATTCGGGACATGAAATACATCCGATAGGTATTTCTTTTTCCCATCCTGCATAGACAAAGGAATTTTTCCAATCTGCACAATAGGATGTGCAGTATCATCACCAGTCTCCACAAATCCTGGTTTTTTCATTTTCCTTGCATCCTCCATCCATTCTGCATGACCTGTCATGTGGTTTGATGCACCTGAGTCAACATACCATACATCGTTGCTTTCTTTTGCACTTGTCACAGAATTGTTCATGTGCTGCACCATAAACAAATGCTCATTTCTGTCATCACCCTGTCTATTAGAAGATGCATAATTCCCTTGTTGTAATTTTCCATTCATGATGTCATTCTGCTTTTTATAGCAGTCTTTAGCCATATGACCCATTTTACCACAGTAGTAGCATTCAACATTACTATTTGCATTTTGGTCTCTTTGCCATCCACCACGACCTCTTTGGCTCCCCCTGCCTCTAGAGTTACCACGTCCTCCTCCATAGGACTGGTTTTCTTGAGTTTGCTGCATATTCTGATTTCTGCCACGGCCTCCAGATCGGCCTCCTCTACCTCTGCCTCTACCTCTTCCAGCATTTGAGTAGAAGACAGCTTCTTTTGAAGTTCCTCCTGAAGAAGATGCACCACCATTTCTCTGCTCCTCAAAAATTAGAAGAGCAATCAACTCCTCAAAATCAGAAAATCTTTCATGGACGGAAATGGATGTTCGGAACTGTGCATAATCCTTTCCTAGACCATTCAAGGTCACAGAAACTAAATCATCATCTTCCACTAGCGACCTAATGGAAGCATCTGCAATCTTCTTCACCTTCATGTGGTAGTCATTGATACTCATATTTTCTCTTTGCACATTGTGCAACTCTTGCTTAAGCTACATTTTCCTGGCTTGCGTATTTGTGCTATACATTTTTGACAAAGTATCCCATGCCTCCTTTGGCGTACTTGCATCTTGAATATGCACAATCATAGAGTCTGAAATGTTGATAGATAGCCAGTACATAACTTTCCTAGCTCTCTCATGCCATGCTTTAAATGCATGCATTTGCTGTTGATTGGGAACATCAGGAAGAACTGGTTCTTCTTCATTTCCTACAACGAATTCCCAATATCCTTTTCCCATAAGGAAATTCGTCATTCTAAACTTCCATGCTTGGAAGTTGTTCTTGTCAAGCTTTTCAGTGACAATCTGTGAAAGAGAATCAGACACCATTACAGAACACTGCGAAAAATTTTGTCACTGTAAAGAACACAGCTTCAGCTTGACAAGGGCAAATCTGCAAAACTGATGAAAGTGGTATTTGACCACATAGTCACTTCCTAGTGACGATTTTGCATCAACAGGCAACAAGGATGATTCTTTGACATACCAATGGGGGTAAACTGAGACCAATCCTTATGCTTTACCTCCATTATACTTGCACAAACATAGATCTAATTTTCTATAATTATTTAGACACAAGAACTATTTTTTTTCTATTTTTTGTTCCAAAATCACATTTTTTCTTATTTTCTCTATATAAAATATTTATTTTTATCCAAGAAATCAATTCACACTTTGATCCATTATCACATTTTCATCCCATATATGAACATGATTTGATTCTTTGAAACCAAGAAAAACATTACTTTTTCACTTAAAACACACATTTAAAGGTTTCAAAATTTAATAACTTAGACATACAGATATGGATTCTGCATTTTATGATTCGCAGCCCTCAAACACATCACAACCAACCCTCAAATAAATTTTCATTGCATAGGAACAAGATTTGCACCATAAAATGTTAAAAAGAATCCAAATTTCTCTTAAAAAGGGGCTTATCACCATTTTTTGTGTTTTAGGTCTTAAGATTTGATTTTGCAGATAGCAATTGGACTTGCCATTATTCTCCAAAAAATGTTGGTCATCATCACTCCTCAACCTTGGCATAATCCCACATCAATCTAGTTAAAGCTGGACAACTAGTCTCTATCCTGATCTTCTCCCAAGAGTTCCCACATGAATAGTCCATTAGAGGAGAGAGAGAGAGGAGAGAGAAATATTAATTTTTCCTTTTTTTGTTTAGGTCATCAATCGTGGAGCCAAGAATAGCGATATGGAGAAGAAAATTCATGGAGTAGGCTGGAGCAATCAATTGTTATGCTTGTTTGTAAGCTCCATAGAGCCCCCCCCCCCCCAATTTCTCACATCATGCAGCCATGGCACCTTCCTTTATTTTTCATTTGTCAAAAAACACCCCGCCCCCCCTTCACACAAAATATTTTGGGGGCCTTAGGCCCCAAGGGCACAACTCTTCTCTATTTGAAGTCATTTTTACACTTCCATTTGGAACCCCTTTGCCTAAGCTTTGGCTATCGTGCACGTCTGCGATGAGAAAATCAAAGTCTAAAAATTTCTACCTGACTATCTTGGAGTCTCACACTACCTAGAACCCATTCCACTTCATTTCAACACCGGAAAATATTATGAAAATTTTGAGACCACTATGAGATTTGTTTTCAGAAGCGATTTTAAATCATGTCTTCTACAACCACTTTGTATCTTTCTCTTTATCCCATGAGGGATTTTATAGCCAATAGGAGCAATCACTTTCAGACTAGTATGCCTCCATGTGAGGAGAAAGAGGGGAGGGGGGATGGGTTGTCAAAGAAGGACGGAGTAAGGAAAGGAGAATGTTGGAAATGATGACAATGATATAGGAACTCATTGGGGGCAAGGGATTGATTATTTTGTAAATGAGAGGGTGAGGGCCTATATTTTTTATGCATGGGAGAAAGATATTAACAATGATGGCAATGATGTGGAGGGGAGGAGATCCCAATTAATGATGCTTGTGGTCATTTTAATTCGAGTGGTGTAACTAGGTCCAAGTTTTGGTTGTGGTTTCCAGGTGCAAGCAGGTTGCACCAGCTCTGTGGGATAGTAGAGCCTTACTATACTCAAACTTGATAGAGGGTTATGCTAGCATCACAGGTTTAGCAATACACTAACTGAGACAATACTTAATCAGAGAGAAAAAAAATCTTATATATTCCAACAATGCATTATAGGGTTCAAAATGGGCTCAGAGTATGAGATACATCCCAAAGGGTAATCACTCAAGAAAATACATGGCAATGGGCTAGACAATCATACTAGCCATCACAAAAATACAATGAATGGAAGAATGTAAGGTAGCTTGAGAGCATGTGAAAGGCGAGGACACAATAGAGAGTCAAAGAGAGACTAAGAGGGGTTGAACACAACATTTCTTCTCTATTCCTTTTATAGCTTTTGGTACCCATGGTGCCATGAAGTCCATCTGCCATAGTCTATGGGTAATCTGCCACCTTCCATTGTCGCTTTGTGCCATTAGCATTGATAGCCTCTTTTAGGAGTTATGCTATGAATGCTACTTTTGGGATGCTAGTTAGGGCCATCCTATGCCTAACACATGGCACACATGGAGGACTCGAACCTACATGAGTCACTCTTCAATGGCACTGTCGTATTCCACAGCAAGTGCATCCTCTGAAACTTCTAGTGGTATGGGTGCTTGATTAGTACCGCGATTGGTGGATGGATCCAATAGTGGTAGAACAAGTGGAATAGGGCAAAAATAGACGGGGACGTGGCCAATTGAATGCATAATGTGGTCTAGGGCATAGTGGTGGTAAGGGTGGGAGCAAGTTATATCAGAGGTGGTGGTGCGAAAGCCAGAGGTCCAGGTGGTTATAGTGCAGAGGCTAAGGAATCCGGTGTGTGTAGAGTTTCACTACTAGGATTTCTAGGTAATAGGTGCCCATTCTCACTACTTATTGTAGATGATCATGCTTCATCCTTGCCACTACAAGCTATTACTCCAAATGCTCAATCTACTCATCTTGTTGGCTAGTAGTATCCTTGTGAGAGTAGATATGCATAATGTGCTTGGTTGCTTGGGCCACTGACTATGTTAGTCTCCCTTTGAGTTGCTTTACTTTGGCAAATAGTTTGATGTTAGGCTCAATCTCTTTTGCCTCTATATGGTGGTCCTTAGCCTCCTCCTTAGACTTCTTTTGTAGGCCATGCTTCTTTGGAAGTATGCCATGGGATCAACAGATGTCTATGCTTAGGTCTGAGGTCCTATTGTGGTTGTGGTTGTGACTACGTTGGGTTTGAAAAAGAAACACCACCCCACTACATTGTTCGATTCCAGGTTCCGATTGCAAGATGTGTTTGTACAAGTACTTGGTCTTTGCATCTACATCAACTAGCAGTTTGATATTGCTCAACGGCCTTGCAGTATTCGATGAGAAGAAGCCATTTGGGATCCTCTTCCTTGATTACATTCTTACCTTTACCAGTCGAGGTTGGAATTCCAGACTATGCAAAGGGTGTTTGCAAAGCATGCTACCTTTCTTCTTGCATCTGAGCTCTAATGATGAGAAGGGGTCTAAGAACTCCTCTACCTCAAGTTGCAACATCAATGGCAACTAGACTAGGAGATAGAGTTGTTGCCTTACCAAGCACTGTTGGCACACCATGGAGAATAGGGGTTCTGGTGAAGGTTACACCCTCTTGTTGAAGTACTGCTATTGAGAATGTGGTGGAAGGGAGTGGATCTGGGTTTACCAATCAGTGGGACAAAAGTTGACAAAGTGAGTTGGGCCATAGGATCGGGATTGGACATCAATATCTCAATCATCTTGTGAACATAACAAGGGTGATACATGGGAACAAGGATATTTGAGGGAAGCCCAGAATTTCTAGACTGCTTCATCCCAAACATTGTGCAATTTTTCCTGGAATGTCATTTGCAACTCCCATAGCATCTCTAGATTGATAGGCAGTGTGCTGGCCAAATTGGTGGCTACAACCAATTTCCCGTGTAGGAATGTGGAATCCATTTTTCATATTGGAGTTAGTCTTGGATGGAGTCAACCAAGTCTAAGAAAGCCTTGGATGGGGTCGACCAAGTTTAAGAAGGACTCTTGACATGTGTGCAAGTGTTTCCACTGCTTCTAAAGTTCCACCTACTCCTAGTGAACTTGGACCCACAAGGCCTCATTCTCCTACCACACTTGCTTCACTTCTATTCCCATCCTCTTTTGAGCATGATGTTGCATTTGTTGGAATCAACAGAGTCCTTCTGCCATATAGTTTAGGCAAGACTAAGAAATGTTAGGGTAAAACTCTATTGGGATGATAATTTCCACAGTAAAGGTGGATTGGATAATCAAGGTGCCATTGAGATTACCTCGATGGTAGTTGTAGTGCCAGTGATAGTCGATTGGCCAGCTACCTATGAGTCTTCTTCTCTAGAGTGCTTTTGGCCTCAATATGACTAAATGACCAGAGCACAATGAGACTTAAAGTCTAGCTTGCTTTGGTCAGAGCTAGAGGGTGCTACTTCTGGGGTGGTATGGGAGGTAGCTTATGTAGTCCCTAGGATGGTAGGCATGTCTTCTTTAGCATCCTCTTTTGGATATTTCATAAAAATGTGGTCTGCCTCCTTCTATACAACATTGGGATGTCCCTCTATGGTAGCCTATGTAGTAGCTTGTGAGGATGAAGGGGAGGGGTGATTGGCACCAGTGATGAGAAGGGAGTGGGCAAGATCCATCGTGGTGCTTGGAAAGATTACTATATATAACCCTAGGCATGACATGCAGTTAAGGCATGTTTTATATATCCCTATGTAATGTATTTTGTGAAATTTTCTTGACCTTGATATGAATTTTTAGCACCATTTATAAATCCCTTATTGTAAATTTACTTTTTAAACTAAATAATTTAATAGATCCTTATATAATCAATATAAAATACTAGTTTATTATAGAATTGATCACAAAGTAGATCTCAAGGACTAATAAAAATCTCTTAGTAGTTTCAGTGACTATGGAAATATCCTTGTGCTAATCACACCCAAATGTAAAATTTGGATTTTTATTAATAAAACTATGCTTTTGAAACAATTGCTACATAGAGACATTAGGTGTATAACTAGAGCATGTAGTTTTAAACTTAGATCTAGCTAGCAAAGTGCATTCCCATTAAAGCTTTCCTACCACATTTCAAAACATTCTAGCATTGCCTAAAATTTGCAAGCTATGATGCACAAATACTAGTAAGCTCATTGCTCAAGTATAGGTCGGGGTCAATCTTGTAGGTCTTTAATACAAAATATGAAAAAACAGACATTTTGACTATCTTATTACTATCTTGGGGCTCTCTTACATTCCAATATTGATCTTGGTGTTGTCCTATTGTAGTCTATTGAGCCAAACGCACCAAGAGTCGGAACTTTGGATGGACTTCTATTGTTCAAAAGCTACAACTCACTTCGATGACAATCTCTCACCTTGTCTCTCAACACCCCACTCTAACTAACCAAGAATTCTCCTCTCCAACTCAAGAAAGAAAGAACACAAGACAAGCTTCGAGTTGTAGCAAACTCACATACCTTACATTCTTGCATTTGATGATTAGAAGGCTTGAAGATGGTTCCAAGACCATGATCAAAGAACACAAGACAAGCTTCAAGTTGTAGCAAACTGACATACCTTACCTTCTTGCATTTGAAGATTAGAAGGCTCGAAGATGGTTCCACGACCACGATCAACATGATCCAATGCCATTGCTCCTCTCTATCCACCAACAAAGCACACCAACAAGTCAAAGAGCTAATAGAGAAGATAAGAAAACCAACACGATGAAAAAGAGCTTCACCTTCCCTCAGTTCCTCGCTCAAAACACCTCTCACTCACTCCCTCTCAATCACTCTCAACACAATGAAAGTAAAATGATAGAATAGAAAGATTGAATGGTGGTAGTAACAAATCTTCTGTAGCATGGATGTGCCAAAGGGTCCATACAATTGAGACCTCCCACCCTTATATAGACACAAGATTAGTGTTAAGGTTAGGGTTTGCACCCCTTTTGCATTTAGGGTTTCCACAACCGTGAATTAGGGTTTGCAACCTCTTTTGGATGTCCTACCCACTTAGTGGGCTCTAGATTGATAAATCATCATTGCATGCTTGAACCTTAGCCTAAATAGACCAAGTCTACACTAATCTAATCACAAACCCATGTGCACAATCCAAGAAACACTTGCGACTATGACAAATACAACCACAAGTGATAAATGCAGTGTGCACAAGAGTGAGCCTAGCTCTCACAAAATAACATATCCAAGATAATTTGATGATATTCATGAGTACAAACATAATACACAAGTGCCCAAAAATAATACAATAAATCTCCACAAAATAATAATCCACTAAAAAATAGTTTTCGACAATGGCACTTGTGTAGCCTTCTCAAAATATCATTAACATGGTGGTAGTAAAGTATATCATTGTATCTTTTGTATCTTATTCATCTCAAAATATTCTCTTCACCATTCTTGGAAACCATATCAAAATTATATATGTAACACACACACAAATTCTAGAGGTGATAAGATAAATTCTACTCAAAATCAAAACAACAAATTTCATAATTTAAAAGTTGATCGAGAATAATTTTTGCAAGCCAAAAAAAAGGATATTACAATATATGTAACTTATTCATTTATTTATGTCACACGGTCCACCAAAATAAAGAGAATCATTCCTATAATGCTATGCTCTTCTTTCTCTTGATATATTTTAGTAATGACATGAAAAATATAGCCATGTATATACCAAGTATGAAGTGAGTGGCTTGTCTATAGCCTCTCTTTGTTGTTGAGAGCAAAGGATCATTGAGGTTAGTAGAGGGAAAATTGTGCAATCTTCATCCTCCTCACATCTTTGCAACCTCAAACAATGCTTTGGTATTTGCACGATATCATTGACCTTCCTTTGACCATAACATATTTGTAGCTATGACTTGCAAGAAATTCCATTAATCAAGTTTTCCAACAAATGTTTCCAATTTATGGACTTGTATGACATTGTTGCAAAATCTTTTACATATTTTCGATTAAGATACTCCATGTTAACTTCATGGAAGCTCCTTATTTCTACTGAAAGAGCTGCAAGTCAAAGCTTACACTTGCATAAATTCTCTTACATGCATTTTTTGTCTAAGCTCATCTAGTGAGATAGCCTAATCTTTTGCCAGATCTATTTCCCTATTCCCTCTCTTCTCTTGTACTAGCTTCTCCCTATATACTGTCATCCTAAAGCAAAAAATCTTAGATATGCCTCTACAATGAGTACAAGAGAAGTTTGTGAATAGTGGCCTATTATTTGAAACATGTGGTCAATCAATGTGACCATCTAGCAATAATGTTTTGCATTTGACTTTGTAATCTTATGCCAAAAAGTCAAAATTTAAGTGTTTTCTAGTTTCTTTGCAAACATATTTGTAAATAACATGCAATCTAATTTTATCCCCATACATCTACTACCCAAGGCACCATCAAGTGCCACATGCATCAATCCATCAATGCCAGTTGCCCACCAAGTTAACTTTCAAACGCTCCCTCCATGACCTCCAAGAGTTTATTGCACCTACATCATTTTAATTTCAGCAATAACCTCCCATTGATCTGTATACATTGTATATAAACCTTCTAAGGTAAGGTGATGAAGACAAGTAGATCACACTCTCTCCTAGTAAAATTGTAGCTATCCTCAACTATATGCTGCCTTGTTCTATGGATCTCCAACAAGCTTATCCAAGTTCGTTGTAAGACTCCAAAATATATCTCCAAGATGTAGTTCTTACCTCCTCTCCAAAAGTGTCCTTGATCCTTGCTACCTTCAACCACATCTACATATCAACAATACTTACCAAGTACACAAAGTCACTCCAAATGGCAATCTTTGCAATCACATGTGGTTATTGTGAAACAAAAATACCATCCATAAGACATCTCATATGCATGCCTCATTGCAGCTTGAAAGCTACAATGACTTGGCCAATTTAAATTGGCCATTAAAATACTACTCATCACTCTTGTCTATTGGTAAGAAAGTATCAGTTGTTTGAAGGATAGGTGCTTGATTTTTGTCTTATGTGTGCAATAACAGGTTCCAACTTGTGAGATTAATTGACAACCGTTTTGAGCGATGATTGCTTGTCAATTTTAACCATAATCAAGATGCAGACATTGTACAACTTGGAGCTCAAGCCTTCCACTATAGCCTAAGAACCATAA
Source organism: Lygodium microphyllum (assembly GCF_053477565.2). Classification (NCBI taxonomy): domain Eukaryota; kingdom Viridiplantae; phylum Streptophyta; class Polypodiopsida; order Schizaeales; family Lygodiaceae; genus Lygodium; species Lygodium microphyllum. The sequence goes on along the minus strand of NC_141161.1, from coordinate 7,059,357 downwards.
GCAATCTACATAAGCTTTTCCACATTGCAATTTATGAGCAAATTCACATTCAGAACTTAAATCGTGCATCACTTAGTGATTCACGTTGTCGGAGGGTTTTTGTCGAAAGGTCGAATCCATCGGGGATCAGAAGTAGAAGGGAGTAGAGATAGGAGATGGAAGAGAAGATAGAGAATACCCAAGTGGTAAACCGACAAAAACAAATCACAATTAATTGAAACAATATGTATTGAAAGAACCTGGAATCTTTCCTCTACTCAGAAGCAATCTCCGAGCATTAGTTCTCCTGGAGCTCCTTCGTAGACCAAAAACGTGGATCAGAAAAATCAGCTCTTTCTCTGCTACCCAGAACCCAAATTTGATGGCTCTATTGGCTCCGAAAGGGGGGTAAAACCCCATGACACCTGATCTCACAGACCTCCCAGATCACTCCTTCTTCTTCTTTCAGTTCAATCTGTAGTTTTCAGCCTGTTTATAGTGATCACAACGTGCACGATTTTGTCAATCTGTCCTTGTGAAAATTCCCAAACTGGCTGAAAAAGCAACTAGATTTTTGCATGCCATCCTAATCTAGAAGCTTTTTCTAACTTTTTCAAATTTTTACAATAAATAATATCAAAAATGGACTAAAAGTATCCAAAAATCTAGTATTTTTGGATAATTCATGCAACTCGCATTAGTACTAATGGCTCAGATCACATTGACTCTCTAGATCAATAGAAAAGTCGGATGATGATGCATTCCATACATTTTCACACTATGCCCTCACAACATTACGACATCCACCCCCTCTGAACCTGCACATCCTCCGGTATGTCCCAAAATCCTAGTTGTCAATGGATTCTGAGTCCTCCTCATCCTCTGCAACCATATCCTTTACTTCTTCATCTTCCATATCTTCTTGGCTAGCCCCTGTATCATGGCCACTATTTTCTTCCAATTTTGGCAACTCATAAGCAGTAGATTCCCACCTTTTGAATAAAATTCTTTTTTCCCTGCTATCGGAAGTTTTATGGTTGTCCCATCCAGCTCATTTAATGCATAAGTAGCATTATCAAACACTTGTCTTACCACATAGGGTCCAAACCATCTCTTGGAAGCTTTACGCATGGCATTATGCTGGTTATCTAAACTGCTATCATAAACCAATACCCAATCCCCATCTTGTATGGTTCTTGGTCTCAATCTATGTCTTTTGTCAAACCATTTCTTGTTCTGTATCCTTGCTTCCCTTAACGTTGTAGTTGCTGCCTCTATGTCTTCTAACTTTCTTTCCAACTGTCTAATGCGTAAGGCCAACAACTCCTCTCGATTCAACTCCTCCTCCCAAGGTAACACACTCCATGTGACAGTCATCTCTTCTATCGGCATGATAGGTTTTTGACCATACATCAATTCTGTAGACATATATCCTGTAACAGCACTATGAGTTGTTCTGTCAGCCCACAAAGCATAAGGGAGCAATCGTGGCCACTCTTTTATCTTCTCTCCACATGCTTTTGCCAATGCCTTCACAATAGATGGATGACCTCTTTCACTTTTGCCATTTCCTTCAGGCTTATAGGCTTAAGTTAAAGCAAGCTTTATTCCCAACCGTGCAAAGAAATCATGAGCTTCATCTACATCCAACTCACCCCTATTTGCTGTAATTTTTCCCACACAGCCATATCGACAAATATATCTCTTCTAAGAGAAAAGTGCATACGGCATTTGTCGTCTTAGTACGTAGAGCTCTCCCTTCCACTTGATTAGTCAAGTCTTCACGAGCAAGCGCAAGATACCTCATTTGCTAAAGACCTGTAGGCATTGTGACCAAATCCACCACCCACTTAAAATGAAGAGACAATGGATATGTGGGTTGCAATCCATCCCGATGTCTCACAGTTGAATACATTTGACATGTCGTACATGTTTCCACAAAGTGAGCAACATCCTTATACATACCCTGCCACCAATATCTTTCTTTGATCTTTGTAAAAGTACCCCAAACACCTTTATGACCAGCCCACAAACTTTCATGAAATTCTTGCATTATTTTTACTTGTGAAGCTCTGTCACCTAAAACTCGCAATGGCATACCCTGTTTCTTTTTAGCATGTTTCCATAAGTATCCATCTTTTAAGAAAAATCCATAGGCTTTCCTCTTGATCTTCTTAAACTCCTCATCTCACCATTCATCTCTCTTTGTTAATGTACTGAGATATTGACCAATTCTCAGCCATTCTCTTGCATATTTGTCTTCCAAAAACACTTCTGCACAAGATGTAAAACATCTAAAGTGTCTTCTCTTTGTTGTCCAAGCTTCTGTTAATGCTATAGCAACACTTTGCATTACTAAATTCACTCTTACAGAAGATTAACAAAGAACATAAAAACCACAAAAACCAAACCAAAATCAATTCAATCTTTCATAAAACTTTTAAGACAACCTCAAACATCTCTCAAAACATCCATCCAACCATCTTAACTACCAAAACAGAAACACAACAGAACAAAACAGAAGAAAATTGGACCTTACAGAACTAAACAGAGAGAATCACAGAATCCTTTAGAACAACATATCCTCATCAAAAACCAACATAAACCATTAAAACATACTCAAACCATTTCAAAAATTTCAAAACATCTTCAAATTTAAACAATCAATCATCACTGAAAGCAACCATTCAGCAACAAAAACAACAAAAAATCAGCCAAAAAAAGAAATCTTTATCACACTCAACATATCCCCACACTTAGAAAGGAAAGATAGAAAGAAAATGATAATAAAAGCTCTAATATCTACTAAAAAGAATATTTCATCCATCACAAGTCACCAACTACTATCATGTCCCCAACATATCAGCTTCATAGAACCTGTATCTAAAACATATATGAAAGGAAAACCAATAATACCAAGAACCATTCCAACATCATAAAACCAAAATAACTCAAACTATTAAAGGATATAAAATTTTGGCATCCAAGTCTTCAACTGCAACCATGTTATAACTAACATCATCAATCTTCACATCTTCATCTTCATTAGTTCCACATGATTTTAAAAAAAAACACATTACCCAACACAAAAGATACCCATATACAAATATAGTTTGAATGGCATGGATCCCCAAAAATTAGAGAGCAAAAAGAAGTTTCCATTAAGAAAAAGATAATACAATCATGAAAAGATCACTAACCCCAAAGGAGTCTTCATGGTTGTGATACCCCTACTTTCAATTGCAAGCTGAATTTGATCATACCCCGAGTAAAGATCACCCAAAGAATAGATTGCTCTGCCTGCAAAAGCCTCTGCAAATTCATCAACCACAGGACCTACACCCACATTTCTTATGGTCACTTTATTGACTAGTTACATGTCTTGAATAAATCTCAAAGCCCCATTCTTTTTGGGTACAGTAAATCAACAATTTGAGTACGGTGCTGAAGAAGGCTCCAAGATCTTTATGCGAATCTTTTCATCTTTTTAGGGTCAACTTTAATACCTTCAGATGAAACAGTATGTCCTAGGTATTCAATTTTTGTTTGGAAAAATTCACTCTTTTCTGGATTAGCATATAATTGATTCTCTTTCAATAATTTAAAAACCAAAGATAAATGTTCATAATGCTCGTTCTCATTCTTACTGAAAACCAATATATCATCAAAGAAAACAATGACACAATATTGATGCTTCAAAAATATGTGATTCATCATACGACTGAATGTGGTTGGTACATTAGTTAAACCAAAAGGCATAACAATGAATTCATAGTGTCCAAATTGTGTTCTAAATGCAGTTTTGAATATATCAGATGTGTCCAATCTTACTTGATAGTATCCAGATTTAAAGTCTATCTTGCTAAATATTGTAGATCCTTGTAGCTTGTCCATAAGATCATCTATCCTTGGAATCGGATATCTATTCTTAATAGTGATCTTATTTAGGGCACGATAATCAATGCACATACGATAGGTATTATTTTTCTTCTTCACTAATAGGACAGGTGCACCAAATGGAGAACTACTAGGTCTAATGATTCCTTGGGTGAACAATTCTTCAACTTGGGTTTGAATTTCTTTTTATTCAATTTGGTTATGTCAATGTGGTGCTTTACATGGTGGTTGTGATCCAGGAATTAGGTCTATTTTGTGATCTTCGGGACGTATAGGTGGTAAGCCAGGTGGTAAGTCAATAGCAAAACAATCTTGAAATTGTGAAAGAAATTGTGCATACTTAGGATGCATCTGATTTTCTTTAGCTTCAATTTCATTCACCCATATTAAATAGGATTTGCTACCTTCTTGTAATGTACGTTTAGCCTGTATATGACTAAGCAATGGAAAATTATCGAAAGTACACATACCATGCAATGTGATTTGTTTTCCATTAGAATGAATCTTCATTGAATGCATGGAATAATCTATATCGGGATTGTACTGATGACGCCAAGGAATTCTTAAGATAATGTCACTAGATTGCAAGGGCACAACTAAGAAATTTCTACGTTCAACATAATCACCAATTTTAATTTCTAAGTCATGCACTTATTGTGTTCCATTGAATCTAGTGCCTAAGAATGCAGCCTTGATACGATAATGTGTAGAAACAGTATGTAAATTCAATTCTTTGACCAATTTTGCAGAAATAAAGCCATGTGTGCTCCCATCATCATGTAAAACAATCTTTTCTTTACCACACATAAGACATTTCATCGTTAATAAAGAATAGGGATTTAGTATATCTGGTAAAGTAACTGAAGTAGTATCGATATCGTCATCGTCTTTTGTGAAATCTAGCATTTCTTTATGTTTTTCATCTTTTATCACTCCCAAATAATTGATGTGTACAGTTGGCTTTTTGGATTGATAATTCACCGCTAGATATCCAGGTTGATGACATTTGTAACAGACTATGAGTTTGGCTTTAGACACATTATTGGTAATAGCAAGAAGTTTAGGAATGTTGGGATTTTGCTGGAAAGATGGCTTAGGGTTTGGATTTGTGTTTGATGGTAAAGCAAGGGGTCATGCCCAAGATTTACAGAATGAAGATGGAAGGAAATGGTTTTGATTGAATCTTCGAAAATTTGAATTGAATTGTTTTGAATCAAAGTTACCATTAGTTTGAAATTGTTGTGGTCACTTCTCTTGTCCTTGAATTTTGTCTTCAGTACCATGGGCCAAGGAAATTGCATCTTCGAGAGTCGTTGGCTTGAACATGTTAATCTCCGCATAAAAATGTCCAAGTAAGCTAGACATAAACTTGTGTTTATGAGTTGCCTCAGGTACATCTTTGAGCATTCGTAGTTGCAATAAAGCATTCCAAAAACGCTCGGTATATTGTGAAATAGGCTCATGATCCCTCTGTTTGCAGAAGATCCCATTGTTTAATTGCTTTTTTGTGGAATTGGGATGGAAGGAAATTCTGAAAATTTTTCTTTTGGAAAGTCTCCCAAGTAGTATGACAATCAATGCTCTTGCGCACAACAGTCCACCATAGGGATGCTCTGTCTACTAGATGATTAGTGACACACTTAATTGTCTTTCTCAACATACTGTTCTTCATGGAAATAATTATCAAATTGACTGATGAAAGCAAGTACAGTCTTTCCATCACGTGACCCATTAAAAGGACGAAATTTAAAATTTCTTTTACTTATCTTTGTTTCTAATTTCTGAATAGATTGTGCTTCAAGTGTTGCATCGGATTGTACGTCGTATAAGATCTTCAGATTGTGATCCATCTTAGTCGGCGGTAGATTGTTGCAGATTGGCCAATTGAGCTTGCAAAGTTTGACGTGCTCTTCGTTCCTCTTGAAGTTGCATTATAATCAAATCCAGTTTTTGCTCCATCCTTGGTTCGGGTAGGTCACCTTCAGTCATAAAATCTTCCATGGCTTGATCGGACATCCTGCAAAATTCCAAAAGACCTCACACACTCGAAATCTTATTAGTGGGATGAGCGTAGCTCAAAGTCGGGTTTACAAGGCTTATTTCTTCTTCTTTTTAAAATGGCATTTTGTAGTATTTCTTCTTTGCGGATGCGGAATTTGATATCACGGTCGTCTTCCAAGAAGATAATTCGTGCGTGTAGACTGCGTGTTGCAATTTGTTTGCTAGAATTGAACTCCGTCACAGTGCAGGGTGAACAATAGCTTGTAGAGAGGGTAAAAACTAGTTCAAAATTAACCAATGTGAACGCAGGCAATTGGAACCTTCAAACCGGTTCAGGAATTTAGGTAGTAGTGTGAACATCCATGATAGAAGAATTAATTGGTGACTTTTGTGATTAAGCTTTTCAAGCTTAATAGAATTTATAGGCCGTTCTTTTTCTTTTACGGTGTGTAAGAGGGGCCCTTTGTTGACGACGCCGTCTGTGACAACGTACTCCAGCCGCAATGAATCAAAATTTTAAAGAGCTTTAAGATCTTATAAGCTTTTTAAAGCTAATTATCTCCTTAAACAATAATAATAAACTTCTTCTCTTGTATGTGAGTAGGCAACTTGATGTAGGAGCTTGTCTGCTGGTCCTCCGTCTGTAGAGGCCGGTCCTTTGTGATCCAACAGCGTATCAGGGGGGTTCTTCACTGCCAGGAACATGCTGGTATTGACGGATTGCCACGAGACTTACTGTAGAGATCGATCGTTCCAGGAGCTCTACCTTCACGCGATGTCGTATTGCTGCGCATTCGAGGTGTGAAAACCACCCAAAAGTTGTGTGTATAGGATTTGATACTTTATACATATTTAGTTGTTGTGTTTATACTTTTGTTCTACGTGGAAGAGGGTTTGAAGCAAGAGGAATTAATCAATAATGCTTTGGTTGACGTGTATGTAAAATATGGTATGCTTGGAAAAGCCCAAGAAGTATTTGATAATATGTCAGATCAAGATGTCGTATCCTGAACGACACTTATGACAGGATATGCTGAACATGGCTGTGATAGAGGAGTATTGGAATTCCTTGATGAGATGACACTCAAAAGCATCGGTCAGGATGCTATTACTTATGTGTGTGGCTTGAAAGCTTGTGGCTATGGGAAGACATATCAGCATGGAAATTCAAATAGAGAGTCCAGTTCTTATATTTCCATAAAATCTGGAAGACTCTTTTGGTAATCAACTGATTGTTGTGATGCAGCAATGTTGAAATCATTGAAACAGTCAAAGAGTATATTCTTGGAGGATTGCAAAAAGCTGCATTGGTCACATAAAGAGAATATGGAAATTCCAAACTAGCATCTACTAGTGGCGGCACAGATACTTATGAGGAAATAGTGTACTTGGGAATGCATTGGTGGATATATATGCTAAATGTGGACCACAGCTAGGAAACAAATTCAGAGTTTGCCAGGGGCCGCTTTTCTGATGGGGAGAAAAATTAATTTGAAGCCGCTTTTCTAGTCCGAAAGGGGGCGTGAGAAAGAAAAAAAAAACAAAAGAACTATTTTTGAAAAGGAGTTTTTGGGAGGCAAAAAGGGAATCTTCGTCTGGTCTAAAAAAAAGAGACGTGCATTGGACAGTGATCATGTTGGAAGGATGGGGGGGGGGAGAATTGGTCCATCACCAGGAGCTATCGCAGTCATCTATGAAGAGCCCAAAGAACGGCAGATCTGGAGTTCAGTCCAAGAGTGCTTCTAAGGACACAAGCTTCTAACGCTAGATATAGAGGAGGCGCTCCGTATAGTGACAGTAGCAAACATGAAGGAGAAATCAGTCGACTGATATAGCAGCACAGAGGCCCATGCGCTATAGGGAGAATCAACAAAGCTTGTCACCTTCTTGGCGAGCTTTACAACAGAAGGAGAAGGTGAATAACATGGTCTTATTTGATCAGGCGACATATGACAAGATTCTGTCGAAGCTCATCACCTCATCGGTCTTGTCAGATTGATTGCGGATAAATGGATCACTTGCAAGAATCAGTTGTGGACAGAGCTTGAGGGTGTAGAAACTCTTAATAGTGTGTTTGTTTTGCTGCTACGAATCGATCAGAATTGCTCAATGCAACCTTGCTTTGTCTTGGGTGCTTGGATCGGCTTCTTTCGTGCGACTTACCTACAGTAAAAGAACGTTTTGAGATATTGAAAATCTTTACAAAGCAGGTGCCCATAGCTGAGGAAATTGATCTCTATTGGGTGACATCACAGACAGAAAATTACAGTGGTACAAATATGCAATGATCCTGATTGATTCTCAAATGAAGGCAGTCACAACTGTTGAGATGATGCAAGCATTTAAGGGCACAGAATCTGTCATCTGCAGATGTTCAGCTGTTAGAAGTACCTAGCTTTTGCACACAGAGAGCCACCGAAATCCTTGATGAGTAATATTCAAACCTTTGGATGTTGCAGGATGATTAAGTGATGTCTGAAGGGGTTGTTGACTTCCCTCTTGTGTGGATCAAACTACATCACTCAACCCATACATTTCATTGGGTTACAAAAGTTTTACTGGCCAGTCTGGAAAAGATTGCAGCTGTACAAGCTCTACGCCTACATAATGCGGAGAAGACAAAAATGTTCCATGATCATAATGGATTCAGAAAATTTCTGATTGTTTTGACAAAGGCATGCTTTTACTATGCCACCCTATGAGTTAAAGCCTGCTGGTGGATCTTTCTTATCAAAAATATCACATAACATGCCAATAGTAACGGATTTGACACTGGAGTCAGTTAAAGCGGAGTTGGTGGGAAAATTGAAAGAGCAGTTTGCTTCGACTGCGCCTACTACTTCTTCTAGTGCTCCTACTGCACCTAGGAGTGCTCCTAGTGCACCTAGGAGAGATCGGAGATGTATTTGGTGCGATAGTACGGACCATCAGCATTGCAGGGATTGTGAATCTTTTCAGGATGCAAGGAGGAAGAATTTGGTATATTGGGGACAAGATGGTAAGATTTGGTTGACTGAGACAGGAGCTCCACTTGCTACCAACTTTAGTAAAGGTGGAATGAAGAAGTTAGTGGATGACATGGCTGCGCGTACTTCTTATGTGACAGCTAGAGGTGATGCTTCTGCATATGGAGTCCAGATTGAGAAGGGATCAGAGACTCAGTCAGCACTATGGACTTATGCTATGGAGACTGCAAACAAGGGAAAAATTCAGCAAACTGTTTTGACTAGTGCAGGCTCTAGCATCAAATCAGAGACAGGTTGGGATTCGCCTGTTGACAGGTACTCTATTTATGCTTATTTGGCTAAGTCTCATGGAGCAGATGTACTTGTTGAGGAGAAGCGTAAGAGGGATGAAGAAAATCCAAGTGCAGCTAAGAAGACTAGAGGGGGTGAGTTTGTTACACCGCCTACTGTAGGACCATCTTTGAGACCAAGATCGACAGATGGAAGATGCTCAAAAGAGAGAAAAGAGGCAAGAGCCTAGAGAGAGAAAGCAGCCATGGTTTAGATTGATGTCCGATATTGAGACATCTACAGACATGAAGAAAATCTTTAATGACAAGATACTTAGCAGTGAGGTGACTTTCACTATTTCTGAGGTTTTGGGCATCTCGAAAAGAGAGTTTTAGGATCAGTTTTAGGAGGTCCTGAAGAGGAAAAGACATGCATTGCCTACCACTGATACACAGGGAGTTTTGATTGGGGAGTTGGATGAGGATGAGGATGAGGTTATGGTTGAGAATGCTTCTGTTTTTCCGCAGGTAGAGAAGAGGGTTCAACCTATGCATTATGCTGAAACTGATGAGCCTGTCTTGATACCGCGTAGTCACTTTTCGCGAAGTCATTGGGCTAGGGCAACTACAGAGACGATGGTAAAGATTGGAGAGAAACAGGTGCCTTATGTTGCATTGGTGGATCATGGTTCAGAGATTAATCTCATAGTTCCTGGAGTTTATGAGAGTAACAGATGGCCTATGGATGTAGAGCATGGGTGGCGTATGAGAGCTGCCAATAACACTGCAGGTGATTTGTATGCTGCCTGTCCCAGTGTCAGGGTTTCTATTGGTGATGTAGATTTCTTTGTGCAGGATTCATGCTCTTATCCCATAATTCTTGGACAGCCATTCATCACAGAGATGCGCATGGAAACAAAGGTAATGGATGATGGATCTGCTTATGCACGGATTCGCTGTAAAGATGGCATGAGAGCAGTTCAGTTTATGATTGTGTGTGTGAACCATGTTAGAAACAGAGATACTCTCAGAGATGCACCTTTGCCCACTGTGAGGGATTCGGGTTTTCATTAGGTACTGCCGTTTCGCGAGACGACGGTGGTACAGAGCAGAGGAGATTGGAGTTCTCGCCTCTTGGCAGCAGTGTTTTCTCCTCCGATTTTGTTGGGATTTCAACAAACAGTTCAATGAGCTATCAGAAGATTTCTAGGTTGCCTAGAGCTGCCAGGCAGTACATATGCAGGAAGGAGAAAAATTTGAAAAATGCAGGAATTTTGGAGGATGATGAGCACGTAGATGGGATGTATGACAGTATGATTTGTGCAGATACGATGGAAGAGATGAAAGACATGCCGAAAACTGATATGCAGAGTTGTCACAGTAATGTATTAGTGCAATCCCTGGACATGTTTCATGAAATTGCAGATTTTGTGTCACAGATTGAGTCAGAGGCTGAGGTGGCTCAGCAAAAAGTGTTGAGTGCTGAAGAAATTCAGCAAACAGAGTTTCCAGCTGGTTATGATCAGCTTTCAGAGACACAGAGGGCTGAAAACTTTCAGCCAACAGAGTTTATTGCTGAAATATTTCAGCATCCAGAGTTTAGGGCTGTTTCTATGCAGTCCATAGAGCAGAGGGCTGAGGATATTCAGCCACATTGGAATGCAGAATTGCTGATTTACAGCAAGATTTGAGTAATGCAGAAGAGTATAATGAAGCCAGGGTTGACACGAAATACAAAACTGTGGATAAGAAGGTGAAGCCGGTAGCTGTACCGCTTCCAACTGACAGTGATCAGCAAATAGAGAGGGCTGCCAAACAGCCAATTTTGATGAATCCGGAGCATATTGGTCATAAATTTTCAGCAGAGACTCTTGCTGAATTGAAAATTGGAAATGGTGATTTCTTGCTACCCATAGAGAAGCAATGCTTTCAGGAGATGCTTGAGCGACATGGAAGGGGATTTGCTTTTTTCCCGCATGAGATTGGATGTGTGAATCCTAATATTGTTTCTCCTATGGTGATCTTTACTATTCCTCATATTCCATGGAATCTCCGACCTATTCCAGTGCCTAAAGCACACCTGCCAAAGCTGATTGATTTATTGAATGAGAAAATCAGGATGGGAATTCTTGAGCCTTCATCTGCACCATACTCAAACAGGTGGTTTACAGTTCCAAAGAAGAATGGTACTCTCCGATTTATATAGGACATGCAGCCAGTAAACAGAGTTACTATCAGGAATGTTGGTATAGGTCCAGTTGTGGATGAGTTTGCAGAGGCATTTGTTGGACGTGCCATCTATTCTTTAGGTGATTTGTATTCAGGATATGATCGGTTTCAGCTGGCTTTGGAAAGCAAGGACATAATCACCATGAGAACTCCTATTGGGCTTGTCAGGATGTGTACCTTGCCTCAAGGTGCCACTAATTCTGTTGCGCATATGATGAATGCCATGCATAAGGTCCTTCGAGATTACATACCTCAGCTTACTATGCCTTTCTTGGATGATGTGTCCATTAAGGGGTGTGCGGAAGAAGAGAATAATGAGAGTCTAAATGAGTAGGGATGCAGATACTTTGTGGCTGATCATATTTCAGCATGTGAGAAGATTTTGGCCAGGTTAGAAGAAGTAAACTTGACACTTTGTTTTTGGAGTGAATGAGGTTGTCATTGTTGGACATATGTGTGGATATTATGGCAGGAAACCCTCACCTAATAAGGTGGATGCTATAGGCAAGATTGCAGAGTATTGTTCTACCACTTCAGAGGTACGGAGATTCATTGGAGCTTGTGTGTTTTATATGATTTGGATACCTCATTTTGCACACATAGCAGATTGTTTATATCAGTTGCTTCGAAAGGGGCAGAAATTCTATTGGGATGAGAGCCACACTAGAGCCATGCGGAAATTGAAGAAGTTATTACAGAATGCTCCTACTCTCAGGAAAGCGGATTATAATTGTGGAAGGCCTATTGTATTGACAGTTGACACTAGTGCAATTGGCATAGGTTGGGCTGTGGGTCAAGATGATGCAGATAGAAACAGGTATGCTATTCGGTTTGGGGCGAAAGTCCTAAATGAGAGACAGAGGAGATATCCACAAATCAAGAGGGAGCTACTGGGGAATGTCACGGCTCTCAAATGTGACAAGGAGTACTTTATTGGAGCTTCAGTTGTGGTAGAGACAGATTGCTTGCCATTGATTGGTATGATTACGAGTTGCTCTACTCCGGATATAGCCATGTTGAGATGGATTGCATACATCAAGTCATTAAATCCGAAATTTAAACACATAGTAGGGAAGGATAATCCTGTGGTGGCAGATATGCTGTCTAGAGCCAGATATGATGATGAGGAGATGCTATTTGCAGAAGAGGATGATGCAGAAATTTCAGCCATTATGGTTGATCATGTTTGCCATGTCTATGATATTGTGGCTTTCATAGAAGAACTCTATGTTGGAGATTGGTTGCAGATTGGCGAGTACCTTAGTACACTAAGCAAAAGAGATGAATGGACAGATGAAGAGTTCAAGAAGATCAGAAGGAAAGACTATGGTTATTTCCTCAAGGACGGATTTCTTTGGAAGCATCCGAAGAAAAGAGGTGGATTACCTTTGCGGGTTGTCTGCGATAGAGAGACACAGTTACAGGTGATGAGGGAGTTTCATGAGAGTCCTTGGGCTGATCATAGAGGAGTGTGGGCTACTTATGAGAAAATCAAGGAGAAATATTGGTGGAAAGGCATGTATAGAGATGTTTCTCACTTTGTTGAGACTTGCAGAGACTGCCAGATGTATTCGGTAGTGCATCATCGAGATGAGCTTCATCCGACCTATCCGCTATGCATTCATTATAAGTGGGTAGTTGATTTGGTTACTATGCCTATGGGTCTATGGCAGATGAGATACATTGTTTTGGCTAGAGAGGATCTTACCAATCATGTTGAGGGCAGATCTTTGAGAATGAAGACCACTAGTGCAGTGTGTAAGTTCTTATTGGAAGAAATCTTCTGCAGGTATGGCTGTGTGGGTAAGATCACTGCGGATCGCGGTGAATTGGATGCAGATGAAGCTAGGGAGTTTTTCTCTCAGCTAGGAATCAAGTTGGCTCTAACTACAGCATATAATCCAGAGGGAAATGGGAAGAGTGAAAGAGGGCATCCGCTAGTGAAAGCATTAGCCAAAGCATGCAAAGGACGGATTGGAGAATGGCCGAGACTTCTACCATTTGCTTTGTGGGCTGATCGTATGACTCACAGTGTTACCACAGGATATATGCCTGCAGAGTTGATGTATGGTCAGAAACCGGTTATGTCGACTGAGACTTGTGCTTTGACTTGGTCAGTTTTACCTTGGCAGGAGGATTTGACGAGAGAGGAGCTCTTAGCTCTTCGGATTCGGCAGTTGGAGAGAAGACCAGAGGATATTCAGCTAGCTATTGACAGGTTGAAGGTCGCTAGACTAAGAAATAAGGACAGGTTTGACAGCAGGCATCGCTTGCGGCCTAGAGCAATAGAAGAGGGAGATTGGGTATTAGTCTTTGATAGCAGCCTTGAAAATCAGCATACTGCACTTCGGAAGATGGTGAAAAGATGGTTTGGGCCGTACATAGTCAGACATGTTTTTGATAATGCAACATATGAGTTGACAGAATTGGATGGGACAGTGCTTAGAGTGCCTATTGCTGGAAAAAGAATCAAGATTTTTAAGAAAAGAGATGATGAAGATTATGCATTGGAAGAATTTGCAAGAGAAGAGCAACGAGAAGAAACTCCAATGGAAGAGACAGATGATATGACAGAAAATCTTGTTGATATACCGGAAATGCATAATGAAGAGATTGATCTGTTTGTGGATCTTGATGATAACGATCATGGGTAGTTGGCCCATCCGGAGGATGCGCAGGATTAGAGGGGGTGGATGTCGTATTGCTGCGCATTCGAGGTGTGAAAACCACCCAAAAGTTGTGTGTGTAGGATTTGATACTTTGTACATATTTAGTTGTTGTGTTTATACTTTTGTTCTATGTGGAAGAGGGTTTGAAGCAAGAGGAATTAATCAATAATGCTTTGGTTGACGTGTATGTAAAATCTGGTATGCTTGGAAAAGCCCAAGAAGTATTTGACAATATGTCAGATCAAGATGTCGTATCCTGAACGACACTTATGACAGGATATGCTGAACATGGCTGTGATAGAGGAGTATTGGAATTCCTTGATGAGATGACACTCAAAAGCATCGGTCAGGATGCTATTACTTATATGTGTGGCTTGAAAGCTTGTGGCTATGGGAATACATATCAGCATGGAAATTCAAATAGAGAGTCCAGTTCTTATATTTCCATAAAATCTGGAAGACTCTTTTGGTAATCAACTGATTGTTGTGATGCGTACTACAATGTTGAAATCATTGAAACAGTCAAAGAGTATATTCTTGGAGGATTGCAAAAAGCTGCATTGGTCACATAAAGAGAATATGGAAATTCCAAACTAGCATCTACTAGTGGAGGCACAGATACTTATGAGGAAATAGTGTACTTGGGAATGCATTGGTGGATATATATGTTAAATGTGGACCACAACTAGGAAGCAAATTCAGAGTTTGCCAGGGGCTGCTTTTCTGATGGGGAGAAAAATTAATTTGAAGCCGCTTTTCTGGTCCGAAAGGGGACGTGAGAAAGAAAAAGAAACAAAAGAACTATTTTTGAAAAGGAGTTTTTGGGAGGCAAAAAGGGAATCTTCGTCTGGTCTAAAAAAAAGAGACGTGCATTGGACAGTGATCATGTTGGAAGGATGGGGGGGGAGAATTGGTCCATTGCCAAGAGCTATCGCAGTCATCTATGAAGAGCCCAGAGAACGGCAGATCTGGAGTTCAGTCCAAGAGTGCTTCTAAGGACACAAGCTTCTAATGCTAGATATAGAGGAGGCACTCCATATAGTGACATCTTCACTTGGCTGGTAGAATGGTTCACTAGTGTCTTTAGCTTTATTAAAGAACGAGTTGGTATTCCTTCAACTGTCACTCCAGCTTTGGGTGGCTTGGGAGTGGGATTGATTGCATTAAAGTACCCTCGAATCCTGTATTGGGCTTTACAAATGTTGAAGAGATTTTGCATTCTCAAAAGACTGCATCTGTGCTTGGAAAAGGGCTGCTAGCTCAACTGATCACTGTTAAAATAGTGACAACAGCTTTGTGCAAAGGTTCTGGACTGAATACCAGAATCAGAGGACGATGTCTGATTATCAATAACAGAAAATTTTTGACAGTATGCATGCATATTTTTTTTCAATCGAATTTAGTACAATTCCATGGATCAATTTCCTTGCTACCTTGATCCAACCACAAAGCTTGAAGACAGATTGATTATGCATATGTTCGACTCCTATGAACTGAAAGCAACCAGACATTGAAGGATGAATTCTATGCTTAGCTGAAACTTGCTTTTGATCTTATCATTGCTGCATAGATGAGGTCTCATTGAAAGCTTGGCAGATCTATTACTACACACAGATCCTCTCATCTTACTTATTCGTATGATTGATTTTCTATCCTAAAATTAATCAAGGTCCTCTGTGGTCGCGACTTTGCTTTCGAAACACTTCGACAACGAGATGGTAAGTGATTGGAAGCCCTCGATCTCAACTTCGCTCTAATACCATTGGTGCACAGATTGGATGCTGTATGTGTGCGTAGTGAGCGTCGGAAGGTCCCTAAGAACAAAAGAACTCTAGTTTTGCACAAAAAACAAGAGACAAGACTTGCACGACATGAAGCAAAGGACTCATTGGGTACAATCTCCCCCCATGCCTTGTGTGAGTGTTCCACAAAGCATGTATTTGATATATTATTCATATCCAAGCTCAAAAATTAGCCCAATTTACAATTAGTACGATTTAACTTTTGTGTTTGCTTTTGTCCCACTATAGAATTAAAGCTATTGGGCGCCCAAAGAGTCGGGCTGTGCCCAAATACAATGTCCAATAACAAATATTTAAATCGTGCGCCTATGCGCATACAAAATAATAAATAAATGTCAGGTGCTTCAATGAATAAGCGTGGTGCGCAGATCGGATGCTGTACGCTCGCGTAGTGAATACCGGAAGGTCCCCAAGAACAATAGAACTCTACTTTTTGCACAAATTACAAGGTAAAAAGCATGAACGACATGAACAAGAGACCAATTGGGTGCAATCTCCCCCCATGCCTTGTGTGAGCGCTCCACAAAGCATGTATTTTATGTATTTTTCATCTTCAAGCTCAAATAATAGCCCAAATTACAAAATAGCAAGCTTTTAGCTTTTGAGTTTGCTTTAACACAAAATAAGAATAAAGCTAATGGACGGTGCCCAAATAGTCTGGCATGCCCAATACAATGTCCAAGTAGAAATAACATAATCGTGCACCCATGGGTATACAAAATAATAATAAATATCCAACGCCTCAATAAATAGGCGCGACAAAATATAGGCGCCATGCCTAAGGTATGCGCCCATCAAAATATAATGAATAAATCGAATACTCGCTATCCTCCAATGCTTTCCTCCGCCACTGCTGCTATCTCTACACATTAACTGAAGCATTCACAATCGTTAGTAAAATAATACAATTAAACCGACAAAAGTGAATACCTAGCAGTCTTCAGCTACATAAATAAATCAACTGGTTAGAAATAAATCCTAACCTTAATTTATTCCGAGTGT
This sequence comes from Lygodium microphyllum, assembly GCF_053477565.2. NCBI lineage: Eukaryota > Viridiplantae > Streptophyta > Polypodiopsida > Schizaeales > Lygodiaceae > Lygodium > Lygodium microphyllum. Next base: position 7,042,543 of record NC_141161.1, on the reverse strand, counting down.
GATGCCAGGAGGCATATTCCACGGTGGATTCCGTGAGGTTTTACGGTGGATTCCGTAAACTTAGATGACCGGGGCTCATACACAAAGAGGATTCTTTGTGCGAGAAGTTGATGGGGACGCCTGTCCTTTTCGGGCGTTTCATTAATTTAGTGTGTACATGGGTGATTCCATAGCGGGTGATTCCGCAAAATGCATATTAAATTAATAAACGTTTATGAGTTTAGAGTGCGCACTCGTAATAAATTAAGGTTAGGATTTATTTCTAACCAGTTGATTTATTTATGTAGCTGAAGACTGCTAGGTATTCACTTTTGTCGGTTTAATTGTATTATTTTACTAACGATTGTGAATGCTTCAGTTGATGTGTAGAGATAGCAGCAGTGGCGGAGGAAAGCGTTGGAGTCTAGCGAGTATTCGACCTTTGGACTATATTTTGATAGGCGCCATGCCTATATTTTGTTATGTCTATTGAGACATCGATCATTGATTATTATTTTGTATGCGCCTATGCGCCCGGATATGTTATTTCTATTTGGACATTGAGATTGGGCATGCCAGACTCTATGGGCACCGTCCATTAGCTTTATTTTCCTATTTTTGTAGAAAGCAAACTCAAAAGCTAAAAGCTTGTCATATTTTTGTAAATTGGGCTATTATTGAGCATGAAGATTGAAATATACATAAAATACATGCTTTGTGAAGCGCTCACACAAGGCATGGGGGAGATTGAACCCAATTTGTCTCTTGCCTCTTGTCGTGCATGCTTTTACATTGTTTTTTGTGCAAAAAGGTAGAGTTCATTGTTCTTGGGGACCTTCTGGGATTCACTACGTGAGCATTTTGCGACCGATCTGCGCACCAGAGTGTGCACTCTAAACTCATAAACGTTTATTAATTTAATATGCATTTTGCGGAATCACCTGCTATGGAATCACCCATGTACACACTAAATTAATGAAACGCCCGAAAAGGACAGGCGTCCCCATCAACTTCTCGCACAAAGAATCCACTTTGTGTATGAGCCCCGGTCATCAAAGTTTACGGAATCCACCGTAAAACCTCACGGAATCCACCGTGGCACGGAATCCACTGTGAAATATGCCTCCTGGCATCAAAGCGCGTCAAAATAAATATTGGCGCCACGCCTAAGATGAGCACCCATTAAAAATGATAATTTCTTCTGCATAAATTGAATACACACTATCGCCCAATGCTTCCCAACGCCACTATTGCCTGCTCTACACATCAATTGAAGCATTCACAATTGTTAGAAAATAATAAAATTAAACTCACAAAAGTGAATACCTAGCGGTCTTCAGCTACAAAATAAATAAATTGGTTAAAACTCAATCCTAACCTTAATTTATTACGAGTGCGCACTCTAAACTCGTAAACGTCTATTAATTTAAATATGTATTTTTTGAAATCACCCGCTATGGAATCACCCAGTTGCACATTAAATCCATCGCAAAACCTCACGAAATCCACCATGGAATATGCCTCATCAGCATATAACGATGAATTGCAATTATTGGATACCCAGCATTCTTGATAGAAAATGATAGGGTTCCACCAGGAAATTTAGATTTTGAGTTAAGGAGGTGGAGGATAGTTTTGGTCCATAACCAATATTTGTAAGTGTAAACATGTATATATGAGGGTAGTTCTTGGATATGTTGACCAAGTTATCTTATACTCGACTTATGCTATGGGCCTTACCATGTCAATTGGTCATAGAAATCTGTATGAAGCATACTTGATGGGAAGATATGAGAGCTCTAAATCGAGTCTTAGAAATATACACAATAGATATATGGTAGGGGATGAGAGAGTGTTGTGTAAAAAGAATTTAGTGGATTGTCAAGTGGATCCAACATCAACAATACTAAAGGAGTAGAAAATAATGATTGACCTACCAAGTGGTGCCAAACAAATAACTATTATGTAAAAAGGAGGAGAATGTGCATGCAAGCATTATGTTAGACACTGATAGTTATAGGCTTGAGTATGAGAATGTAACTATTCATCAATCAAATCCTAGGGGAGGACTAGCACTTGTTGAAGGAATCCCTAAAGAAATCGATGTTTATGTGAAGGAATGGGCTATTTGTTGGACACTAGAAAAGTGTCAATCCACTGGTTGGGAAGCATTGGTGGGGGAAAGCAATGCAATGTTAGGCCTTTGTTCAAAATGGGAGAGATGGGAGGATTAAGAGTATGCATGCACCATTAAGAGTATGCATGCACCACAATTCAAGGGCCAAAGATTTAAGGATAAGGAGGAAATCAAAGAAGAAGACCTACATACTTTCTATGCACATATATTTTGTGTTCATTGTGGTGAATCTTGGATTGGGGTCCTCAATACATAAATTTATGCATCAAGAAGCTCTGACAAGGTTGGCACTATTGAGGCATCATAGTCTATCCTTTATGAGTGGTATTTAGGTGATGATTTATATTCAAAACTAAATTTTGAGTGCACTAACTATGATGATATACTTCACATTTTGGTCTCGTTGGGGCTCATTGATTGACTTTGAAGGGAAAACCCACACTATATTGCTTTGCATTTTCTTTATACATTTTTAGCAAATACTTGTTTGACATGCCTAGGTTGATTGTAGCTCTACATCTGATCATTTTGCATGGTTGACTCAATAAAATTATCAAGTACAAATGTTAATTTATATACTATTGTAAGCAATTCTACTTGAAGAATAACTTCATTAAAATTCCTTGAAATTTGTTTGCATCACACAATACCCTAATGTTAGTTTTTCATAAGATCAAGAGCTTGACATTATAGGTATATCATGGCAAAGCTTGCACACCCTCTTTAGAGTTATATCATTCAAAACTTTCCATGGCACATCCCAAGGTGGACACCAAAAGTGAAAGCCTTACATAAAACCAATGATACAAAAAAGACTTGAATATATTTTGTCAATTTTCCTACACTCGTACTTCTTAATAAAGACAACTTCCACTTTACACTCCTTCCAAATAGCATGATGGCCTTGTGTAATTCAATGAACGCGTTTTTCTATCGAGTCACCACTTCACTTACAAAAACAATGTGCACCATAGAAACCTAATGGTGTAGCAAAGGCTTGGGTTGCCCGTGATGTGGATAAAGACATACACATGTACACACTCAGTGTGTGTACACATGCTTATGCATGCATGTGTGTCCATCACTGTCCAACGAAATCTACTTAGCTTCACATGTTTGTGTGTATATACATATGTGTGTGCATATGTGTTTGCAATTGACAAGAGTAATCTCTTGGGGGGTGCACCTATTAAAAATCATCTATATAATGCACATTTAAACAATATTAAAAATATACCCTTTCTTTACATGCTATAAGGCCATAAAATGACCCATTTTACTTTACTAAATTTACGGATTTTTTTCAAACTATAATTAAAAAATCCCTTTTGTAAATCTAATCATGTAAATTTTACTAAATAAATACTATTTTCTTTGAACTCACGTGGTATCTTACATATTTTATAAGACAAACTCCCCAGGAATAATCTAGTCACCATCATATGCATGTGTATACATGTTTATGTGGACAATCATGACTCTACAACATATCCATAGAAATTTAGTGTTTCCCTTAATATGGCAGGCTTGCACACCCTCTCTAGAGCTAACAACGTTCAAACTATCCATGGATGATGGCACATACTAAGGTGGACCCCCAAAGTGAAGGCATTAATTACATAAGACCAAGAATACAAATAAAGAGTTGAATAGTTTTAGTTAATTAGCCCACACTCTTACTTCTTAATAACATTACTAGGTGGCTTGCACTTTAGAATCCGCATTATGTAATTTACTCAACACATATTTTTTCATTGGGTCATAGCTTTTCTCACAAAAGCAAAGTGCACCAAACCTAATGGTGTGGCAAAGGTATGGCTTGACCATATTGTGGGCACACATACACTCAATTGTGAGTGCATGCGTGATTGCGTGCGCATGTGTGTCTATCATGGGCAAGATCAATCTAATTATCTACTCACCTTCATAGGTATGTGTATAAATGTTTGTGTGTAGGATCATGGCTCCACAACATATCCAAAGACTTGGTGATGTGATGAGCCATCATACTTTTGGGGGGGGGGGGGGAGAGAGAGAGAGAGAGAGAGAGAGAGAGAGAGAGATCTGTGTTTAAGATTCAAATTTGTGATTGTGAGTTTTGACGAGCAAATCTCAGTGCCTCACCCTGAAATTGAATAGGAGAAGCCAAAACCTACAAGTTGCCCATGGACTTTGTCTTTGTTCTTCCGCATCTTTAGTCTTAGGCCTTTGAGGATGGTTGCACGCTGCCAGACTTGCGGATCGCTTCTAGGCTAACTAACGCGTGTAGAAAGCAAGGCAAAAGGAAAACGAAGACAAGGGTTGCATGGCACATCTGACGTTCTGAGCCTTGAGGGTTTTACCCGGCCGTGACGTGCCGCGTGGTGGGTGCCACCGGGAGCTGAAATTTAGGAACATGCGCCGTGGCGAATCTGGTGATATATCATAAAATTGACTTTATGAGACGATTACCTAGATATAGATGGGACCATCTGTAAGTCGTGACGTGCCCGACGTGTCCTGTATGTCGTGGGTCCCGCAACTTTACCGTACAAAAATCCATAGAAGTTCAGGTCAACACAAGCCGCCTGCGCCCTGCGCCTACATTAATCGTTATTTCTTTTGAAAAGCTTGCTAAAACTAAAATACAATTAAATTTAAATTTTAAAATTAAAATACAATTCCAAGCTTTTCAATAGACTGGGCCCTGCGCCTACAGCAGCGGCGAGTGTGACGTGTCCCTAGCCGCATCTTGACCCTACAATCGACAGAAGCCGCCTATAATAATCGTTATTGCCTTTTGGAAAGCTGGTAAAACCGTAAAACCTACTGCGGAATAAGTTCGGCAGATGGCGCAGACGCCTCTCTCCGTCTTCGTCATCATCATCGTCTTCTTCTCCTTGTCACTTTTTGCAGGTCTCTCAGTATCGCCATTAATAGCAGCAGCAGCAGCTTCTTCTTCTTCTTCTTCCGCCCCTCCGCTCCGCGTCCTGATCCCATACAAGGTCGGCTTCGAGGAGTTCTTAAACTGGTCAGGCCCCCCTCATCATAAGCCCCCCCTCAACACCACGTTCGATGGCTTCTGTGTCCAAGTCTTCCTCGAAGCCATGTCCCGCGTTCACCCTCGACCCGCCTTTCATTTTGTTGGACACGGCGACGGTCTCTCCACCCCTAGCTACAACGGCATGGTCAACATGGTTCACAATGGGGTCAGTGCCTCTCCCTGCTCTAATTGCCTGTGTCCATGCTTGTGATATAAACTTTGTGATGCTGGTAATAGTCATCATGGCGTTATCAATTGCGCTAACGAATTGCTAGCAGGGGATCATTGGTTTCACCCAAAATGTGTGTTTCTGTGTCTGTGGATTTTCTGTGTGTGTGTTGCGGGGGGGGGGGGGGGGGCGGAGGGAGAGGGAAGGGGAGGGGGAGGGGTTTCACTGGTAATTTTAGCAGAATCCCCATTGGGGACACCACACCTAGTGGGTGGAGGTATCGGGCTGCCGGACATCGGTGGGGGTGGGCAACCCCCAACTGCATTTACCTAGGTATGCGATGCCTGCTCAACAGCAGATCATGATGTTGAACATTGTATGGAAAAAGAAGGGAAAAAAACCCCTTTTCCCAGACAACTGTCAAAACTTCTTGTGTGTATGTGCACATGCTGCATACACATCCTTGTGCATGCGCATGCATATGTGCGTGCGTGCGCGTGTGTGTGTGTGTATATATATATATATATATATATATATGAGAGAGAGAGAGAGAGAGAGAGAGAGAGTGGCTTTGATCTATTGTTCACGAAAAAACCAAGGTTTTATGTTGACCAAACTGCGAAGTTTATAGAGCAGCTGCCAGGAAGTTTGAAATTGACAAAATATAACTTCATTTTAGTTCTACATTTGAGAAGTGTCGTTCAAAGCACTGGGGGAAACCTGTAGGCTGTAACTTTCAAAATTGAAGGTGTTTGGATCATCTGTTTAAATGTCTTAATGTTTAAATATATTGCTCTGATGATTTAGTTCTAACATCTTGCTGTGCTATCGAATTGATCCCAATCATCAGGATGCAGACGTCATTGTGGCGGACCTTACGATCAACAGAGATCGAATGGACAAGGTGGACTTCACTCTGCCTTACATTCAGTCCTCACTTGTGATGGTGGTACCTCTCACACATGGGAAGCCCACCACCATGTGGGACTTCCTGCATCCCTTCTCATTGCAGCTATGGCTGGTAATAGGATGTGCCTTCCTTTCCACTGGGATGCTGCTTTACATCCTGGAAAACAAGAACCCAGAATTCATGAAGGATTCCAGGCATGGCAAGCACAGATCTCGTCCCAACCCTGAACCTGTTGATTCTAGGACCATGAGAGGTTCACCAACATCAAACACGAGCTGCAGCAGAACAGATAGTATGCAACCGCGCCGCATTTGTGAGAGAAGCCCTCATGAGGTGCCTTCTCATCCCAATGAGGAGAATAGCAACAACAATGACCACACTGGCGTCGATGAGAATACCACCATGGAACCGCCTTTCAATGGCAGCCTAGGAATTGAAGCTCAGCGCTCAGTTCATTCTCCTTTAAACTCCCCGGTTTCACACAAGCAACGGCTCCTCAATGCCTATTGGTGTGTTATAAATCCTTATTTTCAAAGTGATTTTTAATCAGACTATTAATATAAGCTGAATCAAAGCCACAGTATACAAGTGAATAACTAGTTTCAATTTCAGCAATTCAACTTACAAAGACAGATCTTGAACTGTATCTGTTAGGGTAAAATTAAATATGTATTCGGATTGAAGCAACCTGCACAACATATTTCACACGATTTGCATGCTCCTTCTCATACTGTTTCTAAAGAAATTTTTGGATCAGGTTTACATCACTGTGCGTGTTTTTTTCTCAGCGTAAGTACTCGTTTCAAGCCTTCAATGTCTCACCCATTTTGCCTTTTACTCTTACAACCAGGACCTGATCACAAGAGACTAATGCTGAGATATGTTTGATGCAGAGGAGTATGTAAGAACACATACAGGACGCATCGTTACTGTTGCTTGGCTGTTCACTGCACTAATTTTCTACTCTAGCTACACAGCAAGCTTGGCATCCCAGCTTTCTGCTCAGCAGCTCTTTCCTACCATTCAAAGCTATGAAGCCCTGCTAAAGAGTAACACTAAGCTTGTTGGTTATCAAAGCGGGTCATTTCTGGGAGACTATCTAAGGCAGTTGGGTTTCCCACAGCGGAGATTAAAGACATATGCTTCTCAAGAAGACTATGTGAAAGCTTTACAATCAGGTCAAAGTAATGTGGCAGCTGTTCTGGATGAAACCCCTTACGTGCAAATTTTACTGCAGAAGCACTGCAATGATTTAACTAAAGCAGGCGATCAGATTGCCTACTTTGGTGGATTTGGCTTTGTAAGTTGCCGAACTCCCTTTATAACTTGCTGTATGAGTGTTGGCTTTGTCTATGTCTTGCGGTTAGCCACAGTGGCAATTTCTCATGCCTTAGGTGAGTATCTATTTGCCTCATTAATGGAGGCAGCCACGCCCAATCAACTTTGGCTCAAAGAAGTATTACATGGCCAGAGGCACTGCATTGGTTTGAGACAAGGTTGCATTAAGCACTTCTCCAAGGCTGTTCAAGAATGGAGCAAGTCTACATTACAACCATGAATGCAATGCAGTGGCAGAGACTGCCAAAGCATCATATTTAATGTTAGAGTCACTGCCCGTTATATGACTCCGTGTTACGCCAAGATGGCCTTCACCAAGCGATGAACAGTCCTCCTTTGAGTGCAGCCTCAAGCTTTAGTTCGAATAAGTGATCAGAAGTAACTACCATAAATGATCACATTGTTTAAGTGACTGCCCTTATAACCGCAGTGAAAATCACTCTTCCTATAATTGCAGGCTCAAGCTTGACTTTGAATAAGTGATCAGTAACTTACTGTACTGTCATAGCCACTACTGTAAGCGATCACGAATTCTCCTGTAAGCGCAGCCTGTTTGATTAATCGACCAGCAGCAATGCGCCATTGCCACTCCTGTAATGGCCAAAATGAGAACTCTCAGAATAGGGTCCACACTTGACATCAGTAGATGCATTCATTCTAGCAAGCATGAAAACTCCATCAAAGTGTACATTTGATATACATAGAGGTCCCAGAAAGCTATATTGACAGCAAAATGAATCTTTGTTGCAGGCCGTGAGCAAGAATTTATCATCCTTGACGAAGAAGATATCAGAGGGGATCCTGGAGATGGCTGAAAATGGGGATCTGCAGAAGCTGAAGGATAAGTACCTGGTTAAAAATGGGGACTGCAAACCCAACATGGCTCCTGATCACTTACAGTTGAGCAGGTTTGCTGGGCTGTTTATCATCTTCGGGGGATTGTATGCGATCTGCGTGCTGTGGAGGATCGCAACCAAGGCGCCCTCATACTGGAATGCTGTCACACGCATGACCAGACGTCAATTAACATCGAGATCATTGAGCAGAGGCTCAAGAAGGGTAGCCGATGAACCTGGGATCGTGTAATTAGCAATGATCGTACATCGTGTTATGTATATCATATGTGGGTTCCTCTGCAATTCAGTGCCCAAAATATGTGACATATTTGAGCAGTGACTACGAGCAACAGTCAACAATTGTATTATTTGTAACATATTTGTGCAGTGACATGCAGAAAGAAAATTCTTGAAAGGGGACGAGGTGGTATCATCTGACCTTGGGGAATTGAGAGGAAAGGACATGGCCAGGATTATGAAGTCAATTGCCTAGTCATGATGCTTTACTTAGTTTGTATGTAAAACTACTTATTTAAATATCATGCCTAAAAAAGGAATTTATTAACAGATCGGACTCACCATAAGCAATTGATACGTCTATGGCTTGTTATATATATTTTTTGTCATAGAAAATCAATATGAATCTTTATAGAATTTATGAAAATTAAAAAAACTGACTTAATCACAAAGCTTGCATGGCAAGAGTAGGGGTTAAGTAAAACACTTTAGTGAAGTGAAGCAAAAGAGTTACAAAAATTGACCAATCTATTTGCCTACAAAGACTGGGTTACCCAACCGCAAAATGTCATTTTACAAGTACATTGTAAGGAATATAAATTTCCTTCTTATGTTACCGCTTTTATATTTATTTATTAAAATTATGATTAGGTGTATATGTAGATATGTTCTCATACATGCACACAAACAAGTAGTTTTTATTTTTTGGGGGGTAATGTGTGGTACTAAATTGTTCATTATAGACTTTCTAAATCAATGGATGAGGCACGGACTATGATACATTTCTGCGAGAATGCATAACTAGATGTGTGTGTGTGTGTGTGTGTGTGTGTGTGTGTGTGTGTGTGTGTGAGAGAGAGAGAGAGAGAGAGAGAGAGAGAGAGAGAGAGAGTGTGTGTGTGTGTGTATCTCTGAAACTAGCATGGCTTGAATTGAGTTATTGGATGTAAGATTAGTGAAGTAAGAGGCCAAAATCATGCCAAGAAATTTGTATATACACAAACATTATTAAATTTGTGAATTTGGCATAATGTGCTTTTCTATCATGTCATTTGTTTTGCCTATGAGAGGATTTATACACAAAGTCATGGACACCTAGTTTGCAACTTATTTGCCAATCAAAGTGCTTATTTAGCAACTCAACATCCACTCTCCTTTACACACTAGAGAGAACATGACTTCTTGTTTACTTGCCATCAAACTAGTGATGGACAAGGGTGCACTTTTTGTATGTGCAACTAATCAAAAAATGATATTTTGATGTTTTTTTACTTTTTTGCCAAGCTTTTCCTATTGATGTTAAAGGTATTATTCCCAGATCTATATCAAGTTGTGAAAGTGTACAACAAAACTCTCGGCAATGGTCCAGCAATTGTCATTTAGTGTGTAACCAATCTAACTTTGTGTGCTCATACATATAGGTAAGACAGTAGAATAAGTAACCAATGTTTTACTATCCATTTGTTGTACTCTATTAAAGCACCTAGCCATAGGAGGAGTATAAGGAAGATTACCATTATACTTATCTTCTTCAAGTGTGTAAGGATATAAGCACAAAAATACCTACAAGTACTCCCTATACACCCTCCAATAAAAATTGAAGTGTTGGATTTCATCTTGGGCCTTATCCAAATAATTTTTGTGTGTGTGTGTGTGTGACATTTCATATGATAAACAGATCCAAAAGTAGTTTCTATAACTTGGTTTATGATGGATTTGTAAGTGTGCATGTTGTCGGTAGAGGGAGACAAAATCCCATGTGTTATTTATTGAGCATGTTACAATAGATCGAATTTTTAGACCCTTCTTAGTGATATCTAGAACGTTAACACGTTTTAAACATGATAACATTAACGTAATGTCTACCACTTTGAAGGAGATAAATTATTTTAGAGAAGAGTAGGATATGTGATTGAAATTTAGGCCTTATTGTAGCAAAATCAAAATTTTTCACATATAATGTATTTATAAGAAAACTGTAGCATCACATCCACATAGAAACAAGATTAAATTCTTTTGCACTCAAAAACTGTACATAGTACTTTACCTCCAAGAATGTACGAATAATGGGAAAGTTTAGGAAGGGTGAGAAGAAGATTGATAAGATGGAGGAATAAGAGTAACATGGAAGAGCACCCTCATGAAGGGTCTTCTATAGTCCCATAGTACTGGAAGTACCAACTATACTCGAGGAGGTAACTCATAAATATATGTGTGCATCACATGGGTTAAAAATAAGGTATTTCTAAAGTACCATTTGTATACATTTTTCACATACAGAAGGGTGTAATATAAAGGGGTTATTTACAGGTTGGATAGAGAAGGGTTATATATTATTCAAGAAAAATTCATAGATAAGGATATTTATAAATATGCCTTGAACACACATGATGTAGAGGATATACATATACTGACCTCCCCAAGCAACTATACTATGTCTATGTAAGGAGATTGCACTATTAAACAATTTATAATCTTAGAACAATAATGTCTTGTTATATATCACATAGAAAGGGTGGCCAAAATGTAATTATCAACCACATATATTATACATATGAGGTGTCAAAATTGGAAGAAGAGACACTAGGGTACCAACTAGACTTTGAACTACCCCGTGATTTATTTAAACTGGTGATGCCAATTTTTCAATTTTGTCACCAACTCTAATTTAGTGGACTTCAAAATCTCATTTCATGTTACCCTTGAGTTTTGCATGTGTCTTATATTTACGTAAGTAAATATGCGTATTGTATGTATTTATCATGCATGTGTGCATACACGTGTGTGTGTGTGTAGATCAAGGTGCACTATCAACACCTTTGCTACCTATTACGAGAAGGTTCTAGCTAAAACCTCCTCACTCAATAGCATCCGAATTCTAATCCCTTACTTATGGAATCTTCCAAAGACTTTCTAAAGATGGTCATAAAGAAAAGTCAATTATCAATGATTTGTTGCACGTAACATCCCTTAGGGCGCAAAACACACTCTGTATTTGTAATGTTATGCAAAGCACATTGCAAGTACGTAGCATTTAGTATCTACTTAGCAATTGATTGAGCTCACTCTCCTCAAAGATTGCCAAGTTGTGAATAATCACCTATGCTAGCAAGTATAAACTTGTTTAACTAAAGTTTATTTTCTAAAGTAAATTATTTAATACAAAATTAAACCATATTATAATTTCACCTCTTCTTTATTTCGAAGAAAGTGATTCAAATTTTAGCTTCTTTAAAACCAACTCCTTGACACTTTTTACATTTTGATTTGGTAGAGTCAACTAAGGATGGGATGCTACACATCACAAGAGTCTTCATCACTAAATTATAAAGCTTGCTTCTAGAGCTATTCTTGTTTTCTAAAGGCACAATGGGATACAACATGTGAAAGAAGCTTGAACTATTTTTGAAATGTTCCACCTTATATTATATTCTCAAAACAAAGAGAGGAGAAAAACGAGATGGAAAGACGGACTTTGAGCACACAATAGGGCATCTACATGTTACGTTGCATGTATTGGCATGGCGACCCAAGCACCACATGTTTTGTCATAGTGTACGTACATAGTTTTGGGGGGGGGTAGATGATACATTGAGGATTTTCTCCATGTTCAACTACACATTTAATATGCAAGTAAACCTTTAAAACCTTGATGGAATATGATTCTATTTTATACACTTCCTTTCTTACATCAATTAGCCAATATGGCAACAAGAGACATTGCTTGTCTAATGCCATAGAACACTCATTTTGACCCTATTTGAGGTTCATGATATACTATCTACAACTTGTTTGACCTTACTTATAGCTTTGATTATGTGATGCCATGAGGCCTTCATTCTAACCTTGATTAAGGAAATTACTTAAACTTGAATGTTCTACCTACCATACTACAACTTCTTTGCCATGATTACTAAATAAAGTGTTGTATGCTCCTATGAGAGTTCTTACAAGACCAAGGTTTGCATCTTGCAAAAGGGGTTACATTAGATACATCAATGCAACATGCCACTATATCATGCTTACTTACATAATTCTTACCGAGCAAAAATTGGGTCATTCTCCTAAACAAAAACAAGAAGGCAGATGGGTGGAAAAAAAAAATTAAAGAAAGAGGTGTATGTGGATCTCATCCTTTTGGATACTATGCCTATATTCCTTCCTTACGAATGGATTTGATGATTTTTGATTTCTCATAATCCTAAATGATCTTAACAAAGTACCCAATCTTCAAACCAAAAGTGCCTAGAATGCTAGAGTAATTGTAGCTCTTAATTATATCTTTTACCATCTTCAAATCTAAGGAACTTTAATGTACTATACGAGAGAAACCAAGTATCTAAATACTGAGTTGGAGAGAAACTTGGACTTTGGATTATCCATTTTATGTAAGACACACAATTAAAGAATCTTCCACATGCATTATAAATCATTTAAACTCACATAATTCAAAAACCATATCATGAAATACCATTCTTGGTATCCCATACTTCAAGCATGCAACTTTGGAATCATTGGAACATGATTTATAGCATGATCGACCCCATCAAACTTGGCCACTAGTGCAATTGGATTTCCAAATACCTTGTATGAACTTCTTTTTACTGTATGAATACAAAGGCTAGTTGGTTTTGTAATTCACTAAGAAGAGAGGATGCCTCGACACATACCTATGAAATGATCTTGAACTTTTGTGAGACTAAAACATAATAAAAGATTAGAACTTTAGATGTGCATAATATCTACATTGTGGCTCGATCTTGCTTCCCTCTTTACGCAATACATTAATATAGACTCATGAACATAATTAGTCACTTTATTAGTTGAGTCCAATTCACAAACTCAAGAATCCAAGCCTTTAGCTTTCACTAGCAAGCTTCAACAATGTTGTCTATAGAATTCAACATTTGTGCGTTTTAATAAAATCATGTGTCAAATCTTAGGAATAGTTTTATTGATAGCAATGAACAATTTGGCAAGATGTAGTTATATAATGCTTACCTACCATAGCCGAAGGGACCCCATTTTATTTTCTTTCTAGCTAATTATTGGTACTGCATACACAAAGTAGAGTAGTAAATTTAAGGGCCAACTACTACCTCACACATATAGTTTCCCTAATGATTTCTTTCTAGTCGATCATTGGTCCAACATATACAAATTAGAGTAGTAAACATAGGAGTTGGTTACTGCCCACCCATACACTTGCCCTAATGATGTCTTTAGCTATCCATTAAGACAACTTATAATGTTAATAGAAAATCAAGAGCTCAAAAAAGTTGGAATATAGTATACAAATTCCTTGGTTAATGAAGCTATATGGGACTTAAAAAAATATTGGATTTTATACCTTAGTTAGGAATTTAGCCATTCTATATACATGCTAGTAGAAAAGCAAAATCTATTAGGTACACAGGATAGATGAGGCAAATTGGCAGCCAAAAGTAGCAATCAATGCTAATGGAAAGGGAACAATAATAAAAAGAAATTATCTAGATGAAGATAGTGTCAAAAGGACTTCAAGATGCCACAGGTAGCAAAGGGTATAAAAGGAGTAGAAAGGAACTGATGAGGATTGTTATTGTTGTTACATTTGAGAGTTTATGTGATGACATTAGATGAGGATTGCATCCTTGGCATGAGTACAGAGCTAATTCACCCTCATATATATAACTCCATACATTTACATTTAGTATCATTCTAACACTGTGATGGCAACCATGGTCATCTAGCTTATGCCACTACAAGGATACAGGAGTATGGCGACGGCCATTTCCGATGCAAATTAGCAGTGTTGCTATTTGCATCTCAAATAGCGACAGTACTCAGGTGAAAAAAAGCGGACCGAAAGCCGAGCACGTCTTTTTGCATGAACGAACGAAAGAGGGAGTGAAAGGGAGAGCGAATTGCATCTTGCGTTTGAGAGGGAGATGGAGAGAAAGGGAGAAAGAGAGAGAAGGAGAGCTTCTCACCACTGCTGCCGCCGTTTGCAAAGAAGAGGTGGAAGTGTACGAAGGGCGAAGAGGAGTTGCCATCACGAAGAGGAGCGGTCAAATCCATCCTCGGTTGCGGTGAGTGCATTGTTCCCTCTTGCTTTGTTTTTTTTTTTTCCTTTTCTTTTGCTTGTTTTTGTTAGAAATCATGTGTATTGAGAGAGAAAGAGAGGAAATGAGAGAGGGAGAGGAAATGAGAGAGAGAGAGAGAGAGAGAGAGGGAGAGAGAGAGAGAGAGAGAGAGAGAAAGAAGGAACGAGAGAGAGAGAGAGGGAAAAAACATTAAACATAATAGAGAGAGAGAGAGAGAGAGAGGGAGGGAGAGAGGAGAAAGAATGAATAAAAAACAAAGAGAGGTTAAGATCATGTTCTTTAATTTCTTATTTTCTTGTTTGTAGTAGTAATAGTAGTAGTTCTTTATTTTTTTCTTTTCTTGTTTATAGTAGTAGTAGTGGTGGTGGTGGTGGTGGTAGTAGTAGTTCTTTAATTTCTTATTTTCTTGTTTGTAGTAGTAGTATTAGTTCTTTAATTTATTATTTTCTTGTTAGTAGTAGTAGTAGTAGTAGTTGTTGTTGTTTTTGTTGTTTTATTTCTTCTTTTCTTGTTTGTTGTTGTGGTAGTAGTGGTAGCGGTAGCGGTAGCGGTAGCGGTAGCAGTAGCGGTAGCGGTAGCAGTAGTGGTAGTTTAAATTCTCCTTTTTTTGTTTGTTGTTGTTGTGGTAGTCATAGTCGTGGTTATGGTCATAGTAGTAGTAGTAGTAGTAGTAGTAGTAGTATTTCTTTTCTTTTCTTGTCTGTTTTTTTTTAGTTTTCTTTTTTATAGTAGTAGTAGTAGTAGTAGTTGTTGTTTTTTCTTCTTTTCTTGTTTATTGTAATAGTAGTAGTAGTAGTAGTAGATATATATATATATGTTTTGTTAAAGGAAATGAGAGAGGGAGAGGAAGACAAAAAGAAAGAAGGAACGAGACAGAGGGAATAAACATACAACATAATAAAGAAAGAGAGAAAGAGAGAGGGATGGAGGGAGAGAAGAGAATGAATGGATAAAAAATAAAGAAAGGGTAAGATCTTGTTCTTTAACTTCTTCTTTTCTTGTTTGTAGTAGTAGTAGTAGTAGTCGTGGTGGTGGTGGTGGTACTGGTGGTGGTGAGGTCCGTTGCAATACCATAAGACAAGAAACACTCCGACATACGTTAATTTGTGGGAAGATGGAGACTTTACATATGCTAATTTTGTTGAGTTACAAGAGAAGAAATCTCTTCTCAAACAATTTAAGAAAGAAAAAAATAATGATAACAAAAACAAATTGTTTGTCGTAACGTAGACCAAATGGAAAAAGATGGAGGTCGTGATGTTCTAGATCACGAGGTGTATCTTAATCAGTGTGTCCCATGTCCTAATTGCTCTCAATGTAAGCTCACAATTAGACAAAAACGTTGATTGTCTATAGAATACATACGACACTTTGGCGAGTTTCAATCAGAGATCATTGATCAGGCAATCTCAAATTTTGAGCATACGGTAAGAAAAGTGAATATCAATCATGCATTATATTTACAAACTAATTGAATATCATATACAAAAACATTGGGTGTGATCGGTAAATTTTCTATCCAGGGAGGTGACATCTCGTCCCAAGGAGGAATGCACCCTTTGCGGCGGGTTAGAAGAGTTCGTGGGCGTACGATAGATGGAGTGCCTGAGCCAATCCACCACTTGGAAGGTACTACCCAATCTATACCGTCAATACCAGAGGAGATAGGCAGCCTTCTAAACTTTCCTACAAACTTGGACCTTGAGATGGAGGCAATGATCGATGCATTGATTCCCATGGATGTCGAGACATCTCATCTGCTTAGAGAGGAAGCATCCATACCATTATATGATGGGTATCGAGTATCTCGCTTGAAGACACTACTTGCACTCCTAAGTGTGCAACCAAAATACGGGTGGAGCGATGCGAGTGTGACCGAGTTGTTCAGGTATCTTGTACATACACTTTGTTGATTTCTTTTCGACACTATCATAAAAAATATTTGTGATTTTTCAAGGTGTTTTATGATTTTTTTTCAAGTTAGTGAATTATCATATTCCACTTGCAAATACCATGCTTGAGTCTCGTGATGATGCGTGACATGTTTTACAAAAGCTTGGCATAGACTACAACAATATCAATGCATGTATCAACAATTGCATACTGTTTCGAGGAGAATATGAGACTATGGAGACATGTCCAAAGTGTGGTGCTCACATGTATCGACAGGACTTCCAAGGGCAAACCATCCCTCAAAAAGTTTTTAGACAGTTTTCGCTTATCCCTCGCATAAACCACATGTTTCGTACATCCAACATGGAGAACTTGACAATGTAGCATGCATAGAATAGATCCACAAATGGAGTTCAACGAATATCAACAGATTCATGAGCATGGAGCCACATTAATTCTACCTTTCCAGGCTTTGCCCGAGAGCCAAGGAATCTTCAGCTCGGTCTTGCTATGGATGGCGTGAATCCATTCGATCTACGCTCAACTTCTTATAGTGTGTGACCTATAGTCCTTGTCAACTACAACATCTCTCCATGGCTTTCTACGAAGAAAGAAGATCTCATCCTTAGCTTGCTCGTTCGCAACCATTACAAAGTCAAAAATATGGACGTGTATCTTCCTCTATTAGTCGATGAGCTTAAGATTTTGTGGGATGAGGAGGTCACCATGGAAGATATGAGTAAGCGTGATGGTCGATGGTCCACCAATATTCGAGCCATTCTCATGTGGACCATGTATGACTTTTCGGGATTTGGGGAGTGCTCAGGTAAGTAGGCTTCCGTTCTCATTGGTAATATCTATTATAGCTCGTTCAAGTTTGTATTCACTGGATAGAGGTGTTGGGACAAGTCTGGTTACCTCATGATATCATGCATGTCCATTGTGTGGGCCACAGTTAGACTCCTGAAGGTCACGAACCATGAAGGAGATGGTATATCAAGGAGACTCCACTTTCTTGCCAGAGGGTCATGAACTAAGGGAAGGTTTTCTTAGACAACCTCCAGCACATATGAACGCCCAAAGCTGGTATGAGCTGAAAATGGTCCACACGGAGTCACATCCAAATGGAATGCGACAGTTCTCAGTTTTCTACAAGTTGTTGTATTGGACCCACTTACAGATCAATCACTTGTTGGATCCCATGCATATTTTCAAGAACGTGGGTAGCTTACTATGGGACCACATCATAGGAAAGAAAGACACTACAGGGGCACAAATGGATTTAAAGGAGATAGGCAAGATGGAGGCGCTTTGGCCGCAGTCGAGTGTTGATGGTCGCTTGCAGCTACCTCACACTCCTTGGGTTTTGTCCACTAAAGAAGAGCACATTGTGAAGTAAATTATCAAGTCTATCCGCACTTCAATGGGTATGATGCGTTCTCTTAGGTCTGCGTTTTCTAAAGACGACTAATTATTAGGGCTAAAATCCTATGATTTTCATAAGATATGTCAGGTTTGTACTATGAATGGATTGTAAGTGGCCTGCATATTTTTCTATTTAGAGTGTAGTCATTGTTCATAATGCTTCCTCATTTATGGCAGTTTGTACTACCGATCGCGATCGCAGGATGCCTTATTCCAGAAATACGCGGGGCGATTTACATGTTGGTAACTTTAGTGCAATGGATCTCACAGAAGGAGATTAAGAAGTTCTCTATTGAATCCGCAAGGTGGGGACTCGGGGGGTCACTCATGAATATATGTATATATAATGTGAGTTCAAAATAAGGGATTTTTTAAACAACATTTTTATACTTTTTTACATACAGAAGGTGTCATATAAAGGGGTTACTTACAAATTGAATAGAAAAGGGTAGTGTTTTATTCAATAAAAATTCATAGACTAGGATATTTATAAATAGGCCATGAACGCACGTTATATAGAGAATATATATAAGGTGAACCCCTCGAGGGTGGGGAGCAGTGGAGATGGTCTGTCTCTTTGAGAAATACTTGCCTACCAGCATGCTCACGATACAAATCCACCTTCTTGTGCATCTTGTAGATGAAATGGAGATTGCTACACCTCTCTATACACGATGGATGTTCTTCTTGGAGTGCTTTATGAAAACCCTGAAAGGCTTTGCGTGACAATGAGCTTGGCCAAAGGTAGCATGGCTGAAGGTTAGTTGGTGTCTGAGGCATTAGTGCATATTTCACAATGGCTACCAACGGTGGATTCTGACAACAATATGCTATGGTTGGTGAAGGACGAGATAGACTGATCGGAGATGTGGTGGTTGGAAATGGGGTAGAAAAAAGAATGGATGCTGCAATGGAGGAGAAAGTGAATCGCTTTTATATGTTGCACCATGCCTCCACAGAGACGTGACTCGCTAGGTACGAGCAAGCTAGGAAAGATCAGGAAGAAGCATAATTTGAATTTCGATGTAGTACGCCCCATCGACCGATTCGATATCCTGAGGGCATGGAGGAGATGCTGCAGTTTATGTCAACGCGATGGTTGCATAGAGCTTTGACCGCAGCGTCTTGTGAAGGGATGGAGGTCTCAATCGAGAAGTAAGAATTCTTAAGGGAATATAGTCCAAAGGTGATAATGTGTTTAGGGTTTATCGTATCTATATCTTATATGTGACAACTAATTGAGTGTTTCAATGTACATTACAAAATATATAGTGCGGCGTAGTCACGGGGACAGAATTTTTGCGTGGAGTGTATCGACAAAATGCGCTCCACAACAGATTGTAGGATCATGACAAAGTTCAAGCAAGAGAGCCGACGACGAGCAATGGATCCAAACACAGTTATAGATGAGATGGAGTATTTTGGAAACTTACAAAGTATTATCACGGTGGATTACCGTAGCTTCTCCATGATCCTATATTCGATGTGCACTGGTTCAAAGTGGTACTTGAAGGAGGTGGAGCAAGAGTTCGACGAGGTCCATCTGGATTTCTTGAAATAAATTCCGAAAAAAGATGGGTAGATTTGTGGGACATGTTTTTGTTGTCGGCCCATTATGAACATATGCATGAACTCATGTTTTTTTAAATTTTATTAGGACATGATACATGTTGCAAAAGTTAAATCTCTCTTGTACGTGATTTTGAACATGTAATTTTCTATCCAAATCCTCAACAACATTGATGGTGGTATATTATACCTTCAGCTCCCCGAAGTGCGAGAGTATATGATCAAAGTGATGTTCTGAGCATAGATGAGAACAATATGCAAATAGAAGGTCGATATTGTAAGGGGTGGAGACCACCAAAAGCTTGGAGCATGTATATGAGCCAAAATCAGGTGATAATGATGGAAATAGAGGAGTCCAAGAATTCTTTGAGAACAAGGTGGACTTATCCTTTTGTGGTGACATGTCTAGTGACCTTCCAATGTATGTGGATTTGTATCAAGAGATTGACATGGGACCATAGGGTACTTATACTTGGAGCGTCCACCTACTCAATTCATTGACAAATCGCTTATAAGGGTACATAAGACATGCATTTTAAGTAATTTTATTTTTTAAAGATTTATATTATCGTGCTGTGTATAATTTATATTGATTATGCTAACATCAATTTTTGTATGTGCAGGTGACCTTTGTGGATATTTAGATCAGCACGATGAGTTGAGGAATGAGCGACGAGGACCTACAGGAGATCTTAACGCATATGTATCTAGATCAAATGGCTTGATTCAGAGATATGGCGGACCAAGAGCTGTCTCGGACACCATCAAGTCATTCTGTTAGATCTACTTTGGTGCACTTTGATGCTACAGTTTTCAGTACACGAGACTGATGCTCCAAACTTGGGCCAGACAAAGTGAGTTGTTCTGGGGGATGTTGCGGAGACATGGATGCAATGAGTCCACGGTTGGCTTGAGATACAAGTGTTAATCCTCACTCTCGTGGCGAAACGAAAGAACGTGGCTCAGGTGGTTGTTGTGGAGATACCGACGCAGTTTCTTCGTCTCGTCGTTCTGTTGGAGTTGTGCCACCTATGGGATTTATCACACATGTGGGGATGTCTACTTCAGTCACTCCAACTTTTACTCAGTTGTCCATAGGTGGCACCCCTATGGGTGCTACTCCGAGAGATACTACCCCCATAGGTATACTAGATTTACATGGGTCTCCTGGATATGCCCAAGAGCATGGTCGCAAGTGGGAGAGGACACATCTTAGGCATATCCTAGAGGGGTATGGATACCTTGTAGATGATAGGACAGGAGCCATCATCATTAATATTGAGGGGAGGAGAGTGATGGCTCGTATGAGAGAGTTGTGCCAACAAGTTTTTCGGCACAACGTCTTCGATCATTGGAAGAACATACCGAAGGGAAGAAAGGACTACATAGTAGCATCCTTGGATGAGGATTTTTCGGTGCCGCAACAGATAGGTTTTCCACAGGCTAGATGATGGAGTGCATGCGTGCATACAAGTCACACATACAATCGGATGCATGCAAGACACTTAAGAGTGGGGCCTCAAAGCCCGAGTGGCTAGATGTGGATGACTAGCACCAACTCAGGGAGGAGCCTACAGATTCTCCAAGACATTGGAGACAACAGCGCGAGGTAGTGAGGGCACAACTGGAGGCAGGAGTGGTCCATCATCTTAGGAGTGATGGCCACAAGACATATCTGGAGGACTTTGTAAGTTTTTCTTTTTTTTTGCAATATCCCTTCTTGTACTGACAATCGTGTTTCTAACAATTGTATTTTTTTTTCTTTGCAGCACTCCATTACAAACTGCGATCCCATTGGCTTAGAGACTCGATATGTAGAGAAACACAGTCTCACTACATTGATCGACCGATTGTATGGACACGGTGGCCCTGTAAGTCACTCATATTTTTTTTTCATAGTTACTAAATTTAATTAAAATGCATTATTATATAGTAGACTGATGTGTAGTTGTGTCTTTTTTGCAGAGTCCGTTTGATGCTCCTTTACGACGGGATGAGGTTTCTGATGGCGAGGATCTATAGCTCGCCCTTGGATCCGTGGAGCTTACATACTCTTCTTTTTTTTGTCACATGATTTATGCAGGCATTTTCTATATAGTAGTAGTATCTTCCCATGATTGTACCGTCACTTTCATTACATGATCTTGTATTTATTTCATATATCAGTGTTATGATTCAAGTACACTTTGCCTTCATTTAGACGAGCATTGTAAACATTACTGAAACTCTTTTGTATGGCCCAAATAAAGCACATAGTGCTATTTGTGGCAGGATAGCTTATTGCCCTGCCACAAAAAAATAAATCATTGTTACCATCACTATTAGCATCGCAATATGCATCACAAAGCATCATTATCATCGTCGCTATATGCATCGGTATTAGCATTGCAAATGCAACACTAATATCGATGCAAATAACAATATTGATAACAACGCTGATACTGACTGTTCTATGGCGTTGCTAATACCAATGTTTTTTGCGACGACAAGGGCAAATTTCTTTATTTATATTTTTATCGCTTTAAATGTCGGTATAAGGCCTGTATCTTGTAGTGGAAGTGCATGCATGTGTATATGTCCTACAGACGATCGGACACACACAAGTCACTTAAGAGTAGGGCCTCAAAGCCCGAGTGGCTAGACACAGATGACCATTGCCGACTCAGGGAGAAGGCTACAGATTCTCTAGGACGTTGGCGACGGCAACTCGAGACGGCGAGGGTACGACTGGAGGCAAGAGTGGTTCATATTGGGAGTGGCACCGACCACAGGACATATTTGGAGGACTTTGTAAGTTTTTCTTTTGTTGTGCTTGCTTTTTTTTTTTGCAATATCCCTTGTACTGACAATCATGTTTCTAACAGTTCTATTTTGTTTTCTTTACAGCACTCCATTACAAACCACAATTCCACCAGCCTAGAGACTCAATATGTAGAGAGACACGGTCTCACTGCATTGATGAACCAATTGTATGGACACAGCAGCCTTGTAAGTCACTCATCTTTCTTGTCCATAGTTACTACTTTTAATTAAATGCATTATTGTATAGTGGATCGATGTGTAGTTGTTTCTTTTTTTGCAGATTCCATTTGATGCTCCTTTGTGGCAGGACGAGGTTTCAGATGGCAAGGATCTATAGCTTGCCCTTGGATCTGTGGCGCACATGCTCTTCTTTTTTGGTCACGTGATTTGTGTAGGCATTTTCTATGTAGTAGTAGTATCTTGCCATGATTGTACTATTGTTTTCATTATGCGATCTTGTATTTTTTTAATGTATCAGCGTTATGATTCAAGTACACTTTACCTTCATTTAGATGAGCATTGTACACATTACTGAAACTCTTTTGTATGGCCCAAATAAAGCACATAGTGTTATTTGTGGCTGCCCTACCACAATATTTTTTTTTCCTATTATAGTCGCTATTAGTGTCGTAAATTTACTACATGTATCGCTACTAGCATCGCAATATGCGTTGCAAAGCGTCTCTATCATCCTCGCTATCTACGTCACTATCAGCTATGCAAATAGCGATTGTTCCATGGCGTTACTAATACCTATGTTTTTTGCGACGACGAGGCAAATTTCTTTATGAACATTTTCATCGCTTTGAATATCGGTATAAGGCCTGTATCTCATGGTGTGCCTTGTATTTTTTAGTGTCTCACTCCTTGAATGTATTCATTAGTCTTAGTCTTGTCTGTGTGCTTACTATTGTCTCCTTGTGAGACCATGATGCTTTGTATGAACTATATCAACGATGCTATTTGAATATATGAGTATTTCCTTTTCTGTCAAGTATTGTCTATGATTGTCCATTTAAGTAGGCTGTCTTCTGATATGATGTGACTAATATACCTATGATGTTAGCATATCACTGTGTCAAGTCTAAGCATGTTAGGACTTTGCCGTCTTGCAAAGTTGGTGTAGTTAGATTGCACTTGCCAACCATAACCTACACTTGGACCCAATTACACATGATGATCATAGTGATCTTTTTCATGTGCATAGATTTCCATGCGCATATACTCTCAAGGTCCACCAAACGATGTCCAACCTGTGTTCTCATGGTGGTGTGGACGTGAGGAGTGGCATGAGCTACCATTTCCTAAGGTACTTCATTGCTTAATGATGGCAAATTCCCAATGGAAAAGTCCACTTTACAACCCCAAAAGAAGCACTCATGTTCTCTTCCTAAACCTTGGGATAAGCTTGCTGGTTCGCCAATCACTCTTGTAATGTCTTTGAAGCTAGTAAGGTCGCTATCTGTGTCAACAAAATCGGTTGTGGTTTTACCCATTCGGCCTTGTGGTATTCCAATCCATAATTGGATGGTTGCCCAAGCATGGGTTCTATTTTTAAAACTTTCTAGCTCATCAGTCAAGGACTCCAATGCTTTTCTTAGGTAGTTTGAGGTGTTATATATGGTCAATTTTCTCACCCAAGTGGATCTCGCCCATAATGTGGTCATATTAGAGTCATCGATGAAAAAAAGGGTGATGAATTGGTTTGCAACAAAAACTATGGGGAAACTTTTGATGATGCCAAGGCAGCATTCTGCTCATGGTTCTAGCCAGACCTACCAAAAGTTGGAGAGACTCCATAGTCTCAAGCAAGGAGATGCTATAGTCCAGAGCTATATATCTCAATTTGAATTCTTAAGAGGATGAATTTTTCCAAACACACAACCCGCTAGTGAAATGTTGCACTCACTATAACGTGGTGGTATTCGAGTCATCAATGCAAAAAAGGTGATGGATTGGCTTGCAGTGAAAAACTATTGGAAAACTTTTGATGATGCCAAGGTATCATTCTACTCATGGTTCTAGCTAAACCAACCAAAATTTGGAGAGACTCCGCAGTCTCAAGCAAGGAGATGCTATAGTCCAGAGCTATATAGCTCAATTGAAATTCTTAAGAGGATGATTTTTTCCAAACACACAACCCACTAGTGAAATATTGGACTTTCTATATGTGCAAGGATTTAGCATATGATATCTATAAAGCTTTGGTTTCAAAAGATCTATATGGTCATAACTAAGAATATTTTTCTCAATCATTGCTTGCATTGTAATGTTTTTGGCTAAGGAGAAGTCTGAAAAAGGAATGAAATTGGCTAAATCCATTAATAAACTCTATTGTATGGAATCCAGTGACTCAAATTCAAATTCAGACCTACAGGAGGTGAGTAGCAGTGAAGAAGATAATTCTGAGGATGAGAAAAGTCGAAAGCCCATAACATCTAAGAGAAAGGACAAGGGCCGCAAACTCTCAGAGAATGCACATAAACTTGCAACCAAAACCCTCTTGTGTACCAAAGGCAAGATTCCGAGTTATCTAGTGACCGATTGTAGTCTTAATCAGTGATGGTGCAATATTTGCCATATTGCTACCCACAATGTTGATTTTTGTTGGTACAATGTCAAGAGTTAGATGGGATACCCTAGGTAATGGCAAGGTGCGAAAAAGGCAAAGTCTCCCAATTGTCAAGGCACGGAGGAACATATACTATCAATTGGAATGCCCTTGGTCCATCTATAGCAATGGCACTAGTAGTTGCTTACACCCAACAAGACTATTTGTCCCTAGACATGCGCTACAAAGGACAAGGGAGGAATCAAGAGGAGGCAAAGAGGGATATTACCACCCCTCAAATAAACAAGGTTTGTTTTGTATGCAAGAAGGACAGTGGATATTACATAAGGAACTTTTAATAATTTACTACATATGAAATGAAAAAAAAGAAGAAATTCCCTAGAGTTAAAATTACACATAAGTAGGAAAAGTACATAAAGTGGAACATTTCCTAGTTAGAGAAATTAGGGAATCACATAGGAAATTCCCTACATAGGAAAAGAATCCCCTATGTAGGGAATTTATTCTTCCCCTAAGGAGCAAATTTATTTCCCTAGGGAATTTCCTATGCAATTCCCTAGTTTCTCTGACTAAGAAATGTTCCACTTTCCCTATTATTTACTTTTCCTACTTATGTGTAATTTTAACTAGGGAACTGATAGGGAATTCCCTTTTGTTTCTTTCATATGTAGGAAAATTTTTCCATTGTGTTTCCCTACATATTGTAATTTTCCTATATAGAGAATTTCTTATTTGATTCTAATTTTTCTCTAACTTGAAAATATTTCATTTTTCTTAGTTTACATATTCCTACTTATGTGAATTTCTAAGTAGAGAATTATCTAGCAAATTTTCAACTAGAAATTTATATAGAGATTGTTTAGTTAATTTCAAATAAGACATAATACACATCTAATAGAATATGTAAAAATAATTCACTATATAGTATTTTTTTCCTACGTCAAGAAATATTTCCTAAATAGATAACATTTTTCTATATAAAAAACTTGTATACAGATAATTTTATTTTAAAAGATTATTTAAATAATCGATATGATGTCATAATATGGTGATACTATATTCTTAATCAAATTGATCCTTAATGGCTAATGAAATGGCAAATAGAGGCATTGAATTGTACATTACCCCAATGTAGAATTTAACATTTTCTATCACTTGCGTCGATGCCAATGCTAGTAGTAAGTTTCTTGGAAATTTCTTGGAGGGCTTGCTCATCGTTGTCAAGAACTTCCACTTAGCTATCAATGGTTATGGCATGCATGTCCCTTTGCAATACACAAAGATATAATACACAACTGCATGTATCACATTCTCGCTTGTGTCCCCCATGATTGCAATAGACAAAGAAGTTGATGATGATGATGATGATGTCATGGTGTAAGTGTTCCTTGTGTATTTGAGTAGGCAATTAAAACTAGTCTTTGTAATGGCTACCCACTAAGTATAATAGCTATCAAGAGCTGCCAAAATCTCTGAAGTCTTCTCAAGACGTCCAACACTCTCCTTCCTTACAAAAGAACATGTCTCGTGTTGTATACAGGTCAATGGCCATGGCGTATTCAAAATTAATCATTACAAAGAATGGTGCCCTCATGGTGTCTCCTTCTATTATACACAATTAAGACACCTGATTTGGAAAAACACAGGAATTCACTTGGAAGCACAATTAAAAAGTCTTCTTAGAGACAAGGAATGCATACCTTTATTCCATGAAACACAAGAAAGGCTCTTGCAAGTCACATAGCAATTCCCCAAGATTTGTTGAATGAGTGATGCAGTGAATGGTGAGAATGGATGAGCCAAGTTGGCCTGGACAACTAGAAATGCCTAGTTTGTTGAATGAGTAGGAAGCTAGTCATACCTACAACCTGACCAACCTACCTAAGCCCTACAAAGTGGGGTGATGCATTCATATTTTAGGTAGTATATCCATAGTAGATTAGCTATACTAGCAACAATGTACAGAAAGCATGGCGCCTGGTGGGTGCTATATTTTGTAGTGCTTGAGGTTGCTCTGGTGTCATGTACTGCTTGTGGGCTATTGATCAGATCCAAATGGCTCCTCCTATACATTCTTTTGTTTTGAAGGCTACAATTTTTTTGTTTCCATTCCTAGATGGTGCTACTTGTTGCCCTCAATTATAGTTTCAATTGAAGGCATGTCTTGTGGCTGTTATAGCTACGTAGTTACCTGAAGGCATGGCTGGGGATGCTTGTGACTAGGCTATTTTGAGCCTTCACTCCACTTATACTTTACTTCCTTGCTATTAGGATATCGTTGCTTAAAAGTTCTTCTTGCTAGTTGAGTTCTCAGACGTTGCTCTAGGTGGACAACTCGTCTTCATGCTAAAGCACTAGTGTTCTGCTCTGCTGTGCTGTAGCTCCTTGTTCATGGCTATTTTTTCCAATCATGTAATATTTCTATTGAAAATATATTGCGAAGACATGTGAATTCTCGGGCAAAAGACAATGCCAACATTGGGTCACAGACGGTGCGAATTTAAAACACGATGTATCATAATCTCCATTGGTAGAACCAAAACTATGGTTTAATGAAACAGCATATTTCCTTGTGAACCTCCTCTTGGGAGGAGGTCAAGAGGAAATTGAAAAGATTTATGGAAAAAAAATTCTTTTAAATCTTTTTTTTTCTTCCCAACTGAAGGCTGTGCTGGAGGAGGGGGAGTAAAGCACGGGCACGTAAGCCTTGCTGGAGGTCATGGATGAGCGAAGGCAGTTCAATCACAGCACCGTGTTGGATGCCAAGGGGGAGGGTGAATGCCATGCAAATGGCGCGTGGAGGGAGGGAGGTACCTCTCCCTCTCCCTATAAAAACCATGGCCAAGGGAGCTGGAGGGGGAGCGAAACGCTGACGGAGAAGGAGAGAGGAGGAGAAAAAGGCCATGATAATCAGACGTTACCATGTGAGGGGGAGGATCCGTCACGTTGTTGATTTAGGAGAGAGTTGTAACGCTACGAAGGAGGAACTACTGTCGAAGCTACCATTACCATGAACACACCACCAGTAGGAATCCACCAACATGCCGCCAGAAGAAGTCACCTTCTCTCCTCCACGTGGGCCTCCATTTACCCCTAGAAGCTTTAGAAGCTTCTTGGGAAGCTTCTAAAGCCTCCTTGGAAGCCCCCCTTCTTGTGGGTTTCTATAAGCCCCCTTTCAAGTGGGTTTAATAAACCCCCTCCCCGAGATTTAAACCCCATTCCCGTGGGATCCCCTCCGTGCTCTTTCCTATCACAAATTCCACTAAATCCCTATAAACTCACGATGGCCGAAGGTTTAAAGCAACCCTTCCCATGGGCCTTTCTTATTGCCCTCTCAAGTGGGTTTAAAAGCCCAGTTACCCCGAGATTTAACCCCCTCTCACTAGTGAGCTATACATCCCCCTTCTTCCCTTTTCGGATCCACTAAGACCATTTGAAACCCCCCCTTGTTTCATGGGGTCCCATACAAATCCTTTTTTTAAAGCCACCTTTAGCCCCCGGGTTTCATAAAACCCCTTTTCCTATTGGATCTCAAGAGGGTTTTTATAACCCCCCGAGGTTTAAGCACCCCCTTTCCCATGGAAATCCTCACTTTCGGGTTTCAAAACCCTTTTTCCATCGGTCCTACAAAGCGGGTTTTTCAAACCCGAAGTTTAAGCCCCTTAGCATTTCCACAAAGTCATTCTTGACGGTTGTAAGGTCCTAATCGTGAAATCCCTACTTCAAGGAGGAAACCTATAAAGCCTTCTAAAGCCGATTCCGAAAGACGGTGCAAGCGGTCACAAAGGGAGTTTCCTATGCAAAGGAGACGGCCAAGATCATAACTCTACATCCAAGGCGAAAAGGTCAAATTCGAGATGGCTCCTAAGAAGGCAGAAGGCGCAAATGCAGATGGATCATCTCCTAACATCCATGTGGACATTTCACCGCAAGTCTAGGTTTTTCTTCCTAATTTTGATTTACATCGTAATAATTCAATTGTGCATGATTCATTTACGAAAATTAGGATGCACTTTTTCGATGGAAATACTTTGGATAAATTAAAAGGAAATAGCTTACGATCAAGGAATTGGTCATTTGTATTTTTCCAATGGAACGAATGTAAGGACATAAGACGTCTATGCATTCTTAGAAATTTGTTATATGCATTACAAGTAACGAATTTAGATCAATTAAAGATCATCTTTATAAAGTTGAAATTATTATTCTACACTTCGATTAGGCATGGAAAGAATAAATCGCATGTCGCATTATTAGGCATCTTTCCTTCGAAATGATTCATTAAAAGAAGGTTGCTAATAATCCGTAGGAATCTGGAAGGCATGGAAATGGTTCTTGAGCTACATAACTCTAGTCAATTGGTATAAATATCGTTTCAACTGCGTAATTGTTAGAAAAGGCTGCATGGTTCAAACATAAAACCCTAAATCTTAGTAGCATGAAACTTGATTGCATGTTATAGAAGGATCACTAGGAATTTTGCCATAACTTAACTTACACTTTGATCTTAGTCGAAAAAGTTAGGGATTGTAAAACTATTCATACATAGACAATACATCATGTGGTTACGAAAATGGTATCGTAAATATCTTCAAGAATAGACAAGTAAATTGGTTTAAACCTAAACACCTAAAAATCGTGAGGGACTCGTTTAGGAAGGGTTAATTCAATGCAACATATCCCAAAGAGCTAACTAGGGTTTAGCACGTTGAGGACAGGACCTAATCGCTCTTATTACCAAAACTGAAACTCTTATACCTTAAAGACTTGCCCACATTCATGGAATGTAGGGACAATAGTACATAATTGCGAGAACCGACCTAGGGTTTCTACCCAAAGGATCACTCGCTAACAAGATGAAACTCGATTTGAATTTAGAACCTTAGGACCGACAATGTCAGCCTAGTGCAATCAGGATCGGATTGTTATGAAAACACCCTAACCCTATTTCCTATCTAATCATGATACCGTGATTAGAAGATGCCGTTGATGGGTAAATTAGTCCCATGGATTAGATGCGACACTCGTGCAACAAGTTGCAGTATCGCATGATCTTGTGATTTGATCACAAGGGAATGGCCAATTCCTCGAAATGAGATTGGCAGATTCTTACGCAAGTTTATCTTGCAAGAGGATAAATAATCGTCCTGATATAGTACCTTTCTTGGGTAAAGTGACCAAGATATGGGGATTAGATATTTGCTTGGAAGCAAAAGACCAATCAATAAATTGGAATAACATATTTACTGCTAATAGAACTTAAGATTTTGACTAAGTTGGGTTAATAGGGTACGGCCCTAACCCAAGGATATAAGGGTTAATAGACAAATTCTTGGGGATCTTGCCAAGTCGCAATTGATCTCGGATTGAGTGCTAGATGCATTTATAAAGAAGGATTCGCTCCTTAGCAATTGGCCAAAATAACGACCACTAGACATGATTGTGCTTGTAACAGTTTAGAGAGCACTGTTTGCTTTGTTTGCTCAACGAATTAAAGGATGAATGGATATCTAATGCTTTAGGTTGAAGGCCTTAAGGGAGAGGCAGCTTCAATTACCCCCGACTGCTTGCCTGACCGTAATCAAGGGGGTTGTTAACCGCGCCGGGAAGGTGGACGGAACCCCTGCGAGAGGTCTCTTTGTTGAGCACTACTTGGAGCAAGAGGACGCTTGGGTGCTAGAGGGGGCTCTGGCCATAAATCCCTCGCCTTTCGAGCCCTACACAAGAGGCCAACATGACTCGAGATTGGATCTTGAGGCCCGCATACTAGTCTATGGGCAGAATCTTGGAGTAGTAATCCCTGTGGATTGTTGGATAGCCTTCGGGTGGATTATGGATAAGCCTACAGG